>NW_022983545.1:0-43590 GCF_010093885.1 Aplosporella prunicola CBS 121167
GGACCGTCCGTCATAGTTTCCAACTGCATATAGACGTAAAACGAATCAATCAATCAATCAATCGATCCGCTACAAATTCGCTCTGCCTACTGCTGTCGCTCGCTGCGATTAAACTGATCTTCTAAAGATTCGCGAATGCGACCGACCCGGACCTAAGGCGCACTGTAAGAAGGAAAGCATGCGTAGGAGACAATGGACAAAGATGAAGGTGGGCTGATCGGGTGGGGACGGCGAGAAAATCTGATAATGTAACGCTTGACGTCCACATATGGTTATCAGATGCGCGGGAGCAGGAAGAAAGCGGCATTCGCCGGCAGCATTGATGGCTCGTCGAACAGTGCGCCCCTGGCGCATCCTTCTCGCGTCCAACTCCTTCGCGGCCCACAAGACGCGACTCATCCATCACCGTTGTCAGAGCATTGGAATCGCGACGCACAACATCATTCAAGGCCTTTGCTCTACGCATTGCATGCATCGAGCTGCAACTGGCATCCCTCGCTTGGTTTCGTCATGTTATAGCGCGGCTGCATGTCAAGCGCCCGCTGTAACTCGCTCGTATCGCCGCGCGATCTTGGGCGCCTAGCGAGGATTCCCTGTGGCGCCATTTCGGGATACTGCCAGATCTGATAAGATTTGTCGACTCCGCAGTAAAGTGGCACCCTTTCCGATGCACGCGCACTGTTACCTTGGGCGGCAGCAGCAGTAGAAAAGCCTGATGACGGGACCAGGTCTGTCGATCGTACCAGTCGGCTGGTTGTTACATATCGATTGACAGCCCACTCATGCACCAGTCTTTGCTTTTCCGTCTCTCCCGGCTACCCGCTCGCGGCCTTGTCTTGATATGACGGTCTGATCTGCGTGGCCGGTAGCTCGAGGTCGATCCAATCTAGACAGACTGTCATATGATTGTCTCTGTTTCTCCAAGCCATTGCGGAGGTTTCATCTGATTTTGGTCAATCGGGGCGATATCACTTGGCCGCCCGTCTTCTAGAACAATGCATGCTGCGTATGTATGACCTAAAGAAGCATTTCCGCCGGATACAATTGACCAGGATACCATTCCGCACGACCGTTAGCGCCCGTACGCAGGGTATGCAGAAAATATGACCGAGAAACCTTTCGCCGCATAATCGGGCACCCGATGTCGCTGGGGTTTTTATAAAGTAGCGGGGCCAAACTTCCTTGCTTTAACCTGCAGGTCTTGTCTTGTCTCATCCCCGCAGCACAACGGCAATAAGAGATCCTACGAGGCATTTCTCTTTCTGTCTAGCCCTGTTTCTTCAATCTTGTCGAGCTCTCTTGCCCATCTCACTCGATTTCCGGCCATGCGTCTCAAAGCTTCTACAGCCATCACATCGGCTGTCGCACCAGAGATCACGGGTCTCCAGAAAGAAACCGCCGTCGCAGACAGCAAGGATCTAGGCCAAACCACCGTTCCACAGGATGAATCAGACCGCGAGAAAAATGCAGTGCCAGTCAATGACCATAACCAGGAAGGTGTCGAGAGAATAGAGGCCATTACGTCCACATGGAGTTGGCAGGCTCTGGCTACTGTCCTTTGCTTGTAAGCCTTGACGATGTTTGGCTGGTTTCGGGTTCATGCTGACCTTTGCGGACAGCATCTACATCTTTACGTTCATGCAGGCGCTGTTTAGCTCTGCTACCGGCCAGTTAGCCGCTTATGTCACGTCGAGCTTCCATGATCATTCCCTCATATCTACGGTCTCTGTTCTATCCAGCGTCATCGGCGGTGTCGCCAAGTTCCCAATCGCCAAGATTCTTGATGTGCGCGGCCGCATTGAAGGATTCATCTTGATGACTGTCTTCTGTACCCTTGGGCTACTCCTCACCGCTTCTTGTACAAATGTCGAAACATACGCCGCTGGTCAGGTGTGTAAAACGGGTGAAAGGAACCAATGAACATGATCTAATTGTATCTTTCTGCAGGTTTTCTACGCCATCGGCTCCGGCGGCATGAGCCAATGTATCACAATCTTCCTGGCGGACATTACTCAACTGAAGAACCGTATGATCGCTTACGGCTTGAATTCGACTCCGTACATTGCTACGACCTTTGCCGGCCCTGCCCTAGCTTCTAGGTATTTGGGTGGTGCTGGTTGGCGTTGGGCATATGGCTCTTTTGCCATTATCACCCCGGTTGTTGCATTGCCAATTATCACGATCTTCCTTTGGTTTCAGATGCAAGCAAAGAAGACTGGTGCGCTTCCCGTTCGTGCCACTAGTGGTCGCACCTGGTGGCAGTCCCTTGCCTATTACTGGGTACAATTCGATGGTAGGTCTACAATGTTTCTGTGTGTTCAGCATGAAACAAGGCGAAAATACTGACTTGTCTCGTCTAGGTGTTGGCCTTTTCCTCGTCACTGCCGGCTTCTGTATTCTACTCGTCCCCTTCACACTGGCGTCTACTGCTACACATAGATGGAACACTGGCTGGATTATCGCCATGATCGTTGTCGGCTGTATTGTCCTTGTCGCATTCGTGATTTGGGAAAAGTACTTTGCCACGGCCGTTATGGTTCCTTGGCGCTTCCTGAAGGACCGTACTGTGCTAGGCTCTTGTATCTTCGCCTTCTTCCTCTATCTGACCTTTTAGTAAGTTATCTAAGTACTCCCTGCATGCCGCAGCACATCGAAACTAACATTTGCGTAGCTGCTGGGATCTTTACTACTCATCTTACCTTCAGGTTGTTCACAACCTGAGCGTCTCGAAGGCTGGGTATGTTGTCAACATCTACAGCATCATCTCCTGCTTCTGGGGTCCTATTGCCGGGCTCTTTATCCGTTGGACTGGGCGGTTCAAGTGGCTCGCCATCGCTGCCGTTCCCGTCTCTTGCCTTGGTACTGCCCTGATGATCTACTTCCGTCATCCCGGCGCATACATCGGCTACATTTGCATGTGCCAAGTTCTTATCTCGGTCTCGGGCGGCACACTCGTAATGTGCGAGCAGATTGCCATTATGGCGCCTGTGACGCACAACGAAGTCGCCATGGTCCTTGCCCTTGAGGGTGTTTTCGCCGCGATCGGTGGCTCCGTCGGCCAGTCCATCTCCGGCGCCATGTGGTCCAACTATATGCCCCAGAAACTCGTCGAGTTCCTGCCCGCCAGCGAGAAGGCCAATGCAATGACGATCTACGGCTCGTTGCCAGAGCAGCTGTCGTACCCTTGGGGTAGCGAGGCTCGCAACGCAATCATTGACGCTTACGGCTTCACGCAGCGCCGCATGCTCATCGTCGCGGCAGCGCTGTATCCGATCACTTTCTTTGCCGTGTTCATGTGGCGGAACATCAACCTCAACAAGATTCAGCAGACTCGTGGTACCGTGTTTTAGTTTCTTTTCTGTTTTTTTTTTTTTTTTTTTTTTTTTTTTTTTTTTTTTTTTTTTTTTTTTTTTTTTTTTTTTTTTTTTTCCTGTTGCGGGGGGCATAAAAATAACACAAAAAAAATTTGTACGCACAACAAGTTCTTTTTTGAAATTTGTAGACGAAATTCAGTGGTTGTTAGTAGTTTGTTGCTACTTTTAACCGATCGTTACGATCGTTACGATGCAAAGTAAAAGTTTGAGTTAAGACCAAATCTTAGTTGTTTCCATGCTAAAGCGGTAATCTAAATCTTATGTCTACAGATAGTAGCCTAGCTGGTATTTATTGCTTTTGGTGTCCTGAGTCTTACGGTCATAACCAAAGCTTATATATCTTTGAAGTTATGTTAAATCCATTAGACCTGGCAATGTTGCGCTTCCTAGACAATACTTCTTACCCTCTTCAAAACGTTTTGATTATACTCTATAACACTGTCATCCGAACCGAGCTTGAGAAAATATAGCGTAGTTATTCGAGATTACACGCGCAGTTTGCCACGAAGGGATCGAGTGTCTGCAGCTCCATGAGCGGCGCTCTGTCCAAAGCGAGCTGAATGTAAACGAATGCAAGGAAGAATAGAGATGCAATAAATCCTGCCGTCCGTCTGTTTTCAAGGGGTACGTGCTAAAGTAGATGGGTGGTGCATTGATTCCGTTAATGCTTATTCAGCATTAATTGGGGTCGTTGATTTTTTTACTGCAATAACTGAAGAATTTGTAGGAGATCCGGCTCATGTACAGCGGGTGAAGAGCACGCTAATAGCGACATATCATAGGAAAAAGATCAAGAAAAGAGTTATCTCGGACCCCAGCCTACAGCTTTGCCACGTTCTGCTAATACCGGATTGATTTCCAGACTTTGCACCAACCTCAACTCCATTTCCGTCGCTTCATCATATTTACAGCTGTCTTTTAGAGCAGCAATCAAATTGCGCATGCTCCTTTGTGTATGGGGATTATGCGGGCCGAACACTTTTAGGCGCACCTGGAGTGCACGGCGGTGCCAGGTCTCGCTCTCCTCTGGCCTGTTCAGCATCCTGGTTACAATTCCGAGCATATTGATGTCGGTGATAGTTTGGGGGTTCTCTGAGCCCAATGCATTCTCACGTGCGGCAAGACATCGATTCGAGAGCGACTCACACTCTTGCCATGCTTTAATAGCCAAGATCCTATCCCCAATGGACTGAGGTGCTGCGCCGATATCCTTCAGGATGGCAGCAAGGCTACTAGCGGTATGTATGGTGCGGAGGTCGTCTTGACCAAAAATTCGTGTTTTCTTTAGCAAGGTCCCGCGGCTCATTTCCTCTGCTTGGTGTAGCAGCCCTGATTCTTTAAGAATGGCAGCTAACTCATCTTCAGAAGTTAACGAATCAGGGTGTGTACCGCCTAGGATTTTACGTCGACCTTCTAGAGCTTTTCGGTGTAACGCTTGGGACTCCTTATGCTCTCCGATGCGCCTTAAAACAGTAGCAAGGTGAGCCATCGCATCCAGCGTCTTTGGATCTTCTCCACCAAGTACTTTAGTTCGTCCTTCTAGAACCCGACGGTAGATTGACTTCGCTTTGATCCAGTCTCCGTTCAAATGAGAGAGGTTACCGAGTTGGTGAAGTCTTTCGAGTGTAGTGGGATGTTCGTAGCCGAACAGACGTTTGTTCTGTTCCAAAGTATTCATGTACTGCTTTTGAAAGCATTCGGTGACTGATTGAATACGGAGGTCACCAGCTGAACATCGTTTAACCCACTCGTTGAGCTGAGATTGCAGCACGATGAGTTGGCTTGCATCCGACTTGTTGTTACTGTAACGTGACAAGTATGCGGAAGTTGCTCGAATTTCTTCGTTCCGAGAACTTCCAATCAGAGTTTTGGGATTTAGTGGCCCTGATTGTGCTAGATGCAAGGCCCAGAATTTTGAGGAATAGTCGAGCAATGGATAGACATTGGTTGAGTCTCTGTCATCCGAAGCTACCAATGCTGTAAAGCTGAGTTGCGTAAGACATGTCCCTGCCAAATGTTCATGGGCTTCCTCAGTCTTGACCTTGAATCTCAAAAACGGTGCTTGACTTTGTTGATCGTGTTCCGCTTTTGAAACAAGGTATTCTTTTACTGTGGTGTGCACAAAGTTTACAGTTTTGTCTTTAGAGTCATTTGTATCGTCCCTAATTAGCTCAACGAGAGAACCACAAACATCCTCAACAAAGTGTTGAAGGTCGATGACCTGGTTCATAGGGTCGATATCGGTGTCGCCTTCCCGGATTGAAAGAGCTGTTCCTAGCTCTTTAACAGCCGGTGTACGCTCTGCGCACGTCAACCACTGAAGCAACTTATATGCTGCATCTTGTCTTCTCGGAGATTCTTGAAGAAGTTTCTCTAGAGCCCTGCTGTACAGCTGGTCAAGCCCAGAGGGTAAATTGCTGAGTATATCTTCGATTTCCCACAGGAAAGTTGCTTTTAGCAAGCTTTGGATGATCAGTCTAGCCCAAAGAAACTGCCCATCTGCATTTTCGCCGACTGCTTTTACTATCCTCGTTTTGGTGGCATCGGAACGAAAAACCTCAAGTTTAGATTCAGACAAACTGAGGTTCACGTATCGTTCTATATCTTGTTCCACCAGCGACGCAGTAATGCGGATTTGATGTTCATCCTGAAGCTCGCTACGAATATGCGGTTCGTTCCGACTTGTAATAAACAGGAAGAAATGTGATCCGGGGCAGCGTGCCAGTTCTAGAAAGGCGGGTGGTAAAAGTGTTTCTCGGCCGTCCTCGCATTCGTCCAAAGCATCGAGCACCAGGATTATACGTTCGCTGCTCTTAGATAGCAGTTCACGAAATATCCGCAACAACCCCTCGAGAGATGTCGCACGCTTCTGACCACTTCTTAGCATAGCTTGGAAAGCCGGGTCCAGGTGGCTTGGAATTTGAGCAATGAGTTGAGCTGTAATCGACCGTATAATGGCCATAGATGTGCGCTTTGTGGCCACAGTGGATTGGCAAAAAAAGGAAACGACAAAACTCTTTAGCGGAATCAGCAATCCCCTTTGTCTTAAGTGGACGACTAGCGAAGAACATAGAATAGTCTTTCCGCAGCTGTATTTTAGAGTTAGTTTAGCGTGCCCAAGAATTTGCATTTCTTAGGGCTTACACAGGAATACCGTGTAGCCAGAGAACATTCTTCTGGCCGGTAATCCAATCCTCTAACCCCTTGCTTTCTAAAAACCATTGACCTGTTCCCGGACGTTTCATGCGTTGAAATATCTCAAGTTCATGCTCATTCTCTAACGGTGAAAGCCAGGAGATAATTTCTCGGGCTTGAAAGGCACGAAGTACTTGTTGATCGTGGGTCCTCGATACCCTGGATTTTCCCATTGTCGCAACTATAGCTTCCATGTCTACGAGAGCCTTGTGTCTCTTTACGCTGGTTACAATGGAATCAGATTTGTGTCGGAAGTCGCGCCACAGTAGCCTTCATATCAAAGCGATCCCTAAAAGGTTTAACATTGTTACATAAAAAATCACATAGTGCAATGCTCACCTTTTCTCTTTAGAAAAGCGACAGCAAGAACGCAAAAATCTAGCAAATCCACGTAAACCAGGGACAAAGCATACTGTACACGCTCCTCGCTGGCAAAGACATTTGCGTATTCGTCAAGTCTTGGTAAAGTCTCGATCAAATCTGACATTATTTCGAACATGTTGTCAAATAGATCGAGATGTCTCTGTACAATCTATCACATTGCTTATTAGCCTTCTGCCTAATCCTTAGCTAATATAGGTAATAAATATACTGTCAATATCAACGACAAAGATCCCCAAACCAAAGCCAGTTCCCCGACACCTGTATTGCAGAATGTTTTCATGGCATCGTCGTAATTCATTATGGCGTCGATGACAGGTCTGGCCCGCATAAGCCCTCGAAATGATTTCCCTCCATGGTGGGAGGAAGACATGTCATTAATAAGCGTGAGTAGCTCTATTGGGAGTTATGCGTGCATTGAGAATCGACTGTTGTGAGCTGTTGCATTTTCCTTGGATTTTGGTCATCGCTGTTTCCCAGGCAGACTGAATACAAGCATTTGCTTGTCGCGTTGGAACTTCCACTTTAGACAAAAAATCCGACTGTCCCTGGAGGAGGAAGGCGCCTTGTGAGGAGGCCATCAATGCTATGGTGAGTTATGCTATGGTGAGTTGATGAAGAAGAGACAGAAGGCTAAAGGAGAGTTTATATTAGCGAAGTCTGCCTGTCAGCTTGACGAGGCTGAAGAAAAAGAAAAACGAAACGGATGCTACGTATCAAAATTATCGTATGATCACATCCCACTAGCCGTCTGCAGCTTGCCGGACGTACCATGTCTCCCTGCTCACTGATTGGGTAGCAGCGGTATCGGATAAGCCTCAGCCTCATCTTATAGCTTGGCCCCTAAGCAACTAGGCTCCTCGTTCTTAATTACTGTCAAGTTACCTTGTTCATCACCACTCTTTTCCTGCCTCAGAAGTTAGCCGTGCGATGTAACTGACCTACTGGACATCTCGAAGGCCTAGTGAAAAATACCCATCATTACATCTATTAGTTCATCGGCCTCGGGATGTCGCAGGCTTTGGGGATTGAAAGAGATCCCATGGTCCATTGCTGAGACCAAAACTTACAACAGAGGGTGGTGGTTTATTAGGCCCATGAGCAGCGCAAAATGACAAACCAAATGCCTGTAGGTTATCCCAGATGGAACATTCGACTGCGGTTTGGAGGCGCGTAAGAGGACGGAGTTGGTAAGAAGCCACAAGGCTCTGTAAATACTGATAATTTCTGGTTGGGACGCGAAAGCGCGAGACCGGTTTGGGTTAAGGGCGAAAGAGAAGGAGTAGAAGTGCGTTGGGACCTGTATTGCATTTTGTCAATAAACTTGCAGCAGGCATCGAGGAACTGGCTATCTACATCATATCCGCATATTTGGTAAGAAATGACCCACCAGGTGCCACATATATTGTCGCATTGTCGCTTTTTTCCAATGATAGTAAAATTCCTATGTCAAATTTGCGAATCAGAATCGTCATGTCCAGATCAGGAGAACCGCTGCCGATGTAACAATGTCTGTGTCAGTGCAGGATTTGATAATGTCGCTTGCACAGCTGTTGTTGTATGCAATTAAAATTTGTTATTGGCGTGAATATTAGAGATATCCAACGTGTGCCCTTCTTTATCGCTGAGTAGGCTCGACTACTTTCTTTTATTATCTTTGCTTCTGCAACTCATATGCTATTCCATTCCACAGAAAGTACCACTAGCTGGCAAGAGAAAGGAGGTCTAGAGAGATACGCGATATTGCAGTAGTAGGTTTTCCGAACATCCAGATGGATTTCTGCTGACACCCAACCCAGAAGAAGGTTCGTGGTGGTAGGAGAGTACTCGTACATCAGCATGAGCCACATTAAGTAGAAACTGGTCGATGTATCATACAAATCTTCCGGCTCAATGACGAGCGTTAGGATCCTGACCACCTAAGATCTTTAAGCGTCAACTGCATTTGCTTTCGACCCATGCGATATAGGTAACTTGCCGTTTGCAGACAAAGTTTTTTCTCTGGGTAAGCTGCCGCGAGCTAGACCAAACAGCGAAATTGGATAGCTTAGGCAAGTTAAGCGTGGCTTGGTTTTTTATCCCGCAATTACAGTAGGGTTCGGCTCGGCCCTTTCTTCGATATTTTTCTCTGGCTTTTTCCCCGGACTTCCATTGCCTTCATCATTCATGGCGCAGCCCACGCCCTTAGCGAAAGAGAAATCAGAAACCACCAGCCATCAGTGTCTTCAGCCTTCCTCACCATATCGCGCATCAGTACACACGCTCTCGCCGTTGCTGCAAGGCACTACTGCGTCAATACCTGTATCTTCCGGGTCGGTCAGCGGCTGCTGCTGCAACCGCAGCTAAAAGCTCGGACCTGCGCCGCTCGTTCAGCGGGCAGCAACATCTGTCCCGCCAGTATCCGTTCTATCGTCATCACTTTCATCCAAGTAACTCGTGCTTCACGCCGCGCCTGGTCCCGCAGGTGGGTTTTGGGTGATACATAGTCCGGATAGCCGGCCTGCCGGGGGCCAGGCGCCAGAAGAACCGGGCCATGCAGGGCGTATGATCGACAAAGGCGCGCGCGACGCCGTGACCGAGGGCCGTGCCGCGTCCGGCCCGAAGACCGCTGAAGCGCGCTGGCGGGGCTGTCGGCTGGAGATGCCATGCTCGCGATGTAAGTGGTTGGCTGGCACCCAGACAGCGTTGCCCGAGCGTGCGGTCGAGCCTCCAATCTTGGGCGTCCTTTTGGAGAGGAGCGTTGGGAGAAGGGCGACCGCCGGCGACCTTGGTGCCTACCACCCTACGACCGGCCCGTCGACATGTTGTAGCCTTTGAAGAATCGATAGTGGCGATCTGCGAAGAACGGGAAGATTTGACATCTCTGCTAGAGGTGTGGAGATGATGCGACAAGTGCTGCGTCGCAGAGTTGCATCCAAAGGATCGTCCAAATCCCAGTTCATATACAGCTGCATGAATGGTTTGGCGCAGCTGAGTATCTACTCAGGTGAGTAAGAAGGCTGTTTTGTGCCGAAAGTTGATCATTCAAAGAATTTTGTAAAACATCCGTCTGGTCCAGGTAAAGCGCTTACTGTGGATTGAGATCTAGGTGTTTTCAGCTACACGTTTGATAGACAAGGGTTAGCTCAGTTAGCTTCCGATACGTTTGTTTTACCTTTCTCGACCTATATAACCAAGTACTAAAGCCTACAATAGATCAGGATTGCTCTTCTTGCACGGTAAGACGGCACAGCCGGATCGGCTGATTTTGTCGTGATGGACGGCGAAACGGCACGCAACAGGTGGATAGAGTATTCACGCAATCACACCGGTCAAGAGCACCCGGCCGTGCCTCACTTTCGGTCCTCACAAACCGGTATTTTGTCCTTTAATGCAGGTACTAAGACAGTGCATGCCCAGCAGGAAGGTTCGACACACGAAAATCGCCGGGCAAGCGAGAACACCATGGAATAGGTGAACACGTAGGTACGATCTGGCAAGATACGAATGATGAAAATAGAATGCGGGGCACCGATCAACGCCCCTGCTCGAAAGCGGTGAAGTGGCACGGCAAAAATGTCGTGTCCTTCGTCGAACACATTTCATCTCTGCCACCACTCACAAAAGCCGGACTCGCTAACGTGGCCACCCCGGTGCCACTCGTGCCTCGAAATGTATAATACTGGGCGACGAGTGGTGAGCTCGTCCTCCAAACCACCATGAGTCTCTCCACTGGAGACACACGGCCCCCGAACTCAGCCCCGGACAGGCCCACATTTATCGGTTTTTCGGTTTCAGTCCAGCGCATGTTTAAACGTTTGGCCAATGGTCAGTGCGGAGGCAGCGCCTAACGTACAAACAAATACCTGCGGCTGGGCCGCTCGTGGCGTGCAGCTGTTTCCGTCCGGTGCCCTTGCCAAGTTTGCAGGGCCGCTACTCTACACCATGGTCTTGAATCAGCCTTTTACCGGATTCTCAGACCCTCCATCGCCCGTCGATGAGGAAACGCACATCCCGGATGCCGATGGAGATACTGTGGTGGAAGCGCAACAGCAACAACCAGGCAATGCTTCCGGTTACTCCAGAGTTAACAATGGCGACGATGCATCGATATTCACGACGTTTACGGTTCAGCCACCGCCCAGTCTCGGCCGGAGATCAATTTTCAGCGAGCATTTACATGAAGACGACGAGGTTTACGATCCAAAAAATAAGGAACCAAAGGATGAACCGTCACGACCGCTGCGATATAACTGGAGACCATTCTTCCTGTTGCTCTTCTACATTCCGGTGCTTGTAATCCCATGGGTCTTGACGTGCATACTGGCATACCACCCGCTCAACGCCTCGTCTTACTACATTCAGGCAGGAGGGCTCTCACCTGATCAGGTTTCTTCTGTGTCGTCTACGATCATCGCCATCCGAGTGCTCAATTCTGTTGCAAGTGTGGCAACAATCCCGGTGATTGGAGCTGTCCTGGCACAGGCCGCCGTCGTGTACACGCAAAAAAGGAAGAGCGACCAATCGCTCACCCTGAGGCAAACGCTTGCGCTCGCGGATCGGGGATGGGGAGACATTGGTGTCCTTTGGGATGCCCTGCGAGGTGATCGTGGACGCGCAGGCGCGGCTAGCCTCTTCTTGTGGTTCGCGGCTCTCCTGATCGTGATAGGTAAGTACATTCGAAACTGATTACAACGTTTGAGCTAGTCGGAGCTTTCAAAACCCGGTACCTCTGCAGCAATGACCGTTCACAATAATCCTCTCTTTATTACGGTTAAAGTGGAAAAAGACTACAAATACTAGCCGGATATATCTATGAATGCTTTTTTTAAGGGCATGAATCTGCCGGCTAGCTCAAACGTCGTAACTGGTCATGTCTATAGGTTTTATAATATCTATAGATTACTGACGTGTGGTTTATATAGGTGCCGTTCAACAGCCACTGCAACAACTTCTGGTCAGATTTGACGACACACTCGTCCTGACATCTCAAGACAATTCGACCTCTAACCACATCTCTGGCTACGACCCGGAACCTAGCGACCTAGAAAAGATGCCTCAAGGCCTTGGAGTATCAGAGGTCGCGGCATCTCTCGGCACGGCGTCCGACCAGGAAATCTTTTCCCAGATATGGCCTGAGTATACCGGCGCGGACAATGCAACCGCAGTAAAATCGGCAGATAGCCAAACTTTCCGGTGGTACAGTCATGATAACCAGACGGCTGGTCTTAACCGAACCTACTTTGTCTCTGCTCTGCCAAACGGGACAACGACCGGAGTCCTCCGTCAACACGCAATGAGATTCAACTCTTCAGTCAAATGCGAGCACGTATCTGGCATCCCGTCGCCCTGTTCCGGATCCAGGCCCTTTGAGGCTTCACTGTCAATGCCAGGGGTGTTGAACATATCTCTCTGTGCTCCCGGAGCATATGGCGAATCCCCTTGGAATTTAAGCCGGAATCGTCAAGACATCACTGAACATTTATATCTGGATGTTTACGTTCCCTGTTCTAAAGACATCATCCAAAACAGAAACCAGGCGGCCAATTTTACGCTTCGCTGCACGAGCAATACCACCAGAGGATATTTTGAGCTCGGCAACTACAGAAATAACTACACTCATGGCCCACTCTTGGAGACCTGGCCTACCCCCGAGAACATGTCCAAAAATTACAACGATAAATTAAGGGGTACGCTTGGAGACCGGCCTACAGAGCTGTGAGTGTTTTCCGGATTCCACAGCGAATCGCGCTGACGTTGATGTTCAGGGACCACGGCCGCTACAACAGAACAGGCTGGGACGTCGATTCTCTCCCCGATCCCTTCGGCACACGCAACCTCAACATGTCAGGCCCACTCATGACCTCCGCGCTCGCCATGTTCGGGAACCAATCCTTCTTCCACCTCGCCGCGAACCACACAAACGCGACCTCCATCCGCACCAAAACCGAGATCTGCAAGTACTACAGCCTGCCGCTGGCACGGCTGCTTCCGCAGTGGCACGACGACTTCCAACACTTCTGCGGGGACGCCGACTCGGAAAAACAGCCGCGCGGCGCGCTAGCGCAGCTCGTGAACGGCTGGGTCTTCAACTTCAACGACACCGACGGCGCAGAGCAGGCGTTCGAAGCGGGGATGTTCTTCGCGACGAAGGCGCTGCTGACGCAAACGGTGGATGCGACGCGGGCGTGGGGCGCGCGTGAGATCCAGTCCGCTCCGGGGGCGATGGTCATCAAGCCAAACGTATCGCTGGCCGTTATCATCGTCATCAGCATCATAATCTTCCTGCAGATCTGCGGGCTGGCGTACGCCGTTTGGTATATTTATCAGGTGCGGACGTGGACAGTGACGCTCAATGGCACTGCTATGGCGCGCGTTGGGGCTGGGATGGACAAGTCGGAGATGCCACCTATGGGGATGCTGATGCGCAAGGACCTGGACACGCTTAATGATGTTGATGGGTTGGTTGGGGTTGTGGAGAGGCGAGCTGATAGTGGGGGTGATCCTCCGTTAAAACTTGGGGCGCCGGGCGTTATAAGTAAGAAGACATGAGAGTTCTGGTTCTGGTTTGGGGGTTTATGTTTACGCGGTTTCTCCTAATATGCCTGCAAATAGAGTTCATATCCTACTTCGGGTAACTTGATTCATGCTCTGGTATTCCGTGCCTGTCTCTTGGCTTCATTTTCTCTCTACATGGCCGCGAAGTCTATTACTCTATGTGTACCTGGTAAAATCGAGTATTTATAAATACGATATTGTTCTTAATATCCTCATGGTGGATAGTTCTCTAATGGGAGCGGTGGTACACTGTATCAGTAAATAGGATATTGCGGATATGACGGTAATATCAAGTCGTCCCAGATTCAAATACTCTAAAACGCTATGATGTTATTACTCATACAATAGCTACCTAGCACCTCCATAAACAGGCAGGATGTTGTATACTGCTATGTATAGATGAACATGCATTCTAGAATACTCTGTATCAGTCTCGTAATCAAAAAACCAGTCATCTCCTACACCTAAAGCTATAATTAAAGCTTCACCGAACCCGGTCATGCTCACTTCACATTACTTAAAAATATCCAAACAAAACCCAAAGGTAGTATCATATATGACGTATGCATTCTACCCTACCAACCCCCCTACTTTCAAGCCTTACGAAGAAGCCATTGCCAGCCTAGGTAGTTCCAATAAACCCAATCCAGTCGCAACCGAACTAAGCCAGCTCTAATCACGAACCAATACAGGGGACGAAAGGAAGAAGAAAAAACGAAGCAAGAAGAACCAGCAACCGAACAACAACAACAACAACAACAACAACAACAACTAATACTACTGCCACCAAACAAAAAGAGACCGAGAAGAAAACTATAGAACGCACCGCCGGTAAAGAATGCCCTACTCTGTGAGAGCCCAAAACCTCGTAGCTCGTTTGTTTAACTTCGTGCCCCATCGCAAGCACGGTGCGCCATCAGCGACAATGGCAGCAGTGTAGTTGAGGCTATTGTGGGTTGGTGAGCGCTTAGAAGAAGCGGATGCGCTGGTAGTGCTGGGAGCGGGGAGCAAGCATCATGCCGGTTGCTGCCCCGGTGCCGGTGCCGGTGCCGGTGCCGGTGCCGGTGCCGGTGCTGGTGCCGGTGCTGGTGCTGGTGCCGGTGCTGCTGCTGTCAGTAGTGCTCGTGCTTGTACCAGTGCTGCTGCTGGTGCCGGTGCTGGTGCTGGTTCCAACGCTGGTGCCGCTAGTGCTAGTACTAGTTCCGGTGCTGGTGCTGGCAGTAGTGCTGGTGCTGGTGCCGGTGCTGGTGCTGTCAGTAGTGCTAGTGCTTGTACCAGTGCTGGTGCTCAAGGACGTAGTGGAAAAATCGGTAGGCACTGTCGTGATGTCCGAGATCGACGTAGGCACTGTCGTGATGTCCGAGATCGACGTAGACGTTGTCGTGGGGCATGTGAACGTTTGGGTCCTGGTACCGGTGGTGGTTTCCAAAGCCGTGACGACCGTGCTAACCGTCGTGGGGACATCGTTGAAGGTGAGAGTGATGTCCGTCGCGACAGTGACTGTCGTGGTAGAGGTGTAGGTCTGAGAGACGAGGATGGGCTGAGCAAAGACCGTCGGCATCAGCAAGATTTGGACAAGCGGAGGCGCAGGACAGTCCGTCCTCGTTGCTTGAGCGATCGTCGCGTCAAAGTTTGTCGTTTGAGCGATCGTCGCGTCAAAGTTTGTCGTTTGAGCGGAGGACGTCACCGCCATCATTGCCCATAGTAAGGCGGCGAAACTGCCCATCTTGGTCAAGGAAGACATTGTTGCTGGATTGCGGTGCACACAAGCTTCTAGGCAAGGCTTAATCGTAATGAATGAAAGAGGGTGTCTTGGAAGATGCTGCAATGAATGGATGTGGAACTATGGCGGCCTGCGCAGGAGCATATATACCCGTCTGGAGAGGCTTAAAAAACTGTTGACATCTGAATGTTCTTGACGACGGATTCCGCGGCTGCAAATCTGTAGAATGACTGGGTCCTACTACAGACGAGCATTTCCACTCCAGTTTGAAGTTGCGTCTAGATCTGTGGCGATTCTGTTTGGAAAGGGAGCGTCGTCCAATCAAAACGGCGCACTGAGACTGGAAATTGTTTGCAACATTCTTCGGTTGACAGCGCCTGCAAGGCGGGCGCCATTGTTTATGCCGAGGAATCCTGATCTTCGCCAAGGGATGAACTCTGAAAACATTCAAGTCCTGACTTGGCAAAGCTTTCACGCCCTGATTAGATGGCACTTTTTGCAGTCGTAGCTCGAGAACAGCCATGAACTTGAAAATGACCTACGTATGATGTGGACCAAATTTGCCTCATTATCGGCCGACACACTACATGCCTCAGCATTTGAGGGTTGATGGCCTGCTGGCCCAAATTGCTTATCGTGTGAAAATTCAGTCCCTGAATTGTGCTGTCACGAGGCTTCCAATCGATGTGGAGGAGAAATTTCTACCCACGTAGCAGCCTCGGATGTATTTTCGTTGCCGTATGATGCACAGAAAAAAGCCTTTGTAATGCGGTCCGATTAAACCTTTGAGTTTTCAGCAGTAAGTGCAGGACTTGTTGTGGAACGTAAGACTCATTGACGACAATGGATCTCCGATTCCTACGGCTGACGCGGCATGGACCTCGTGCCCGCCAGTGTACAATGTACAGGCTGTCGATCTGCTGTCACCTTCTGGCATAAAGATAGCCAAGAATGTGGGGCAGCCTCTGAGCGGGCCACCTGATGCTGGCTTAGAGGGAGCGGCGTGACCTTGTCCCAGGTTCCATTGCGAGGCTTACGGGTATCCTTTATTCTTCTGGGTGTGCCATGAGAAGGCATCGGAACAGCAAACATATCTGGTTCAATTCTCTTCAACGGTGCGTATCCTGGGCTGTCCCTCGGTCGGAGCTGGGTCGGGGTAAGAAATTCCAGCTGGACTCAAAAGCAGCCAAAAACTTCAAAAAGGTGAGTGTGAAGATAACAAGCGCAACATGCAATCATCAAAAAACCGTGGGAACTCCCACGCTTGAATCTTGCACAGCCATTCCAACGTGGGGATGTTCCCTAAATGGGCCATGAAACCGTGCGATGCGGAATCATTTTTCAACCGTATGACATGTAAGCCTTGGGTACGAAACTTTATGTGACGGTAGCAATAAAAGGGGACTTGTGGGACGCCCTTTCTTTGCCGCGGATCTGCGCAGTGCTCAGTGGCTGGCCTGCTATCACAATCTGACAGTTAGATATCAGGCCCATTCCTAGAGCGCCTTGGTGCCATCCGCAATGACTTGACAGGTGAAAGGTGAATTTGCATGTGAAACTTCGTAGGGAGGAATGTATGTGTGAAAATGGAATTACATGAAGCGGAGCTGGGTCCGCTCGGTTTGCTTATGTTATCCTATTTCAGATTTCAGGCTGCCCTGGAAATTATTTGAACATCTCAGTCGGAGAAATCCAGGAAAAATCGACATTCAGGATCATCGGGTGATAACATCCGGTGATAAAATTCGGCACGTAAGGGTCACTAGTAGCGGACAAGTCGAGGAGACGACCAACGGCCATTATTTTTTCAAGACTCAGAGTCAGTTGCGTAGATTCTGTCGATATCGCACAGCCGTCGGAATCGGAGGGCAATGCTGGGGCAAGTTGCCTAATCCGTAGAATCAGAAAGCCGGATGGATGAAATTTTCCGAAGGCATCCCGAGCCACCAGAGTCTGTCTCTGCACACGGACGGGATTCAAAAAGCGAGAGGGCTTCGTGTCGACATGGCACCTACATATGTATAGACGTTGCTTTTCCCGGCGACGGGTTGTTCAAAAATTAAACGGGCAAACACGCAATCGACCAAGGATGACGATTACTGAGTTAGCTAATATGTTAGTGCATGCAGCACATTGAATTGCCAGCTCAGAATGGCGGTATGGGCCATGTATATAGTTCCGGACTTGGGCGAGCTGTTGAGTGCTGGGTAGTGTCGTAAGTGTCAAGGTATACCCTTGGTCGTCCATATTGAGCGGTGCCGTGGGTAGGGAAATACAGCAGCCGTCACACCATCGGATGTAGCCGACGTGAAGACTTCGTGAAGATGTTCGGAATCCTTCGTATAGATGTCGGGTTCTAGTTCAACACGGCTTGAATCGATTTCTGTCCAGTCAGCGATTAAAATCTCCGTACCTCCTGATTTAGGAAACGTGCAGGCTCCGTGTAGAAGAAGTCAGACGTCAGTTCCAACAACTTGAAGCAGTCGTTTAGGCATGTATGCAGGTACGCCACCTCAGCGCGTCTGCATGTATCCACCGGCCACCTACCTAAGGGCAAACCGGTGTGAAGTCGGCGGGGCGCTCACGATCGGGAACTGCTTCCCGACCAAGACGGCGCAAGGCGCAACAACGGGCCAAAAAACACATCACCCAGGCGATGGGCATTTTAGCGCAAATCTTAAGGCGAGGGATGGGATGGGAAGGTCTGTCTCGATGATGGCAGTTGGCAGACCTCACAGCCAGAGAGCCTCCCCCATTTCCCCGGAAGCGGAAGCGAGTCAGGCGGGCGGGCGTGGGGCCAGTGAAGACCTAGTGATGGGCGATGGCACTAGCACTGACATCACGGACGACCTGACGGTGGTGGGTCGCGTCTGGGGGCAAAGCTTAAGCGCTGCGCTGCGCTGCTCGAATTTTTGCACCGTTGCACGTCAGTAGCTTGACCTAATCATTTATATATATATATAGGGCCTTGGGCCCGTCTGCCCGTCTGTCTGGCTTGTCTTGTCTTGTCCTATTACTACCTAGGCACTGCTCCTACAGCACAACCACCCAACCACCATGACACCACCCGCCGCCGACACGAGCAGCGCGCGCCGCTCCACCGACACGCACAACACGCACACCACGCACCACACGCACGACCACGACGGCGAGCCCATGACCCGCCGCACCTCGGCGCTAGACTCAGCGCCCAGCCTAGCCATGGGGGCGCCGGCCGGCTTCCCCGCCTTCACCACAGCACGGCGGCGCAGCACGGCGTCGCAGCAGTCGCGGGGGACGGTGCGGGACGAGGTCGAAGAAGTGGTTGCGCTGGCGCGGTCGGCGTCGCAGATCAGTGGCCATCACTCGCACCATGAAGCCGCGGACGACGTTCACGCGCTGCCGATGATTCAGCGGCCCAAGGCGGCCAAGCCCGGCCCGTACAACACGATTCGCGAGGTGCCGTCGGAGCTGAACACGCCGCTGTCGACGCGGCCGGCGTCGCCTGCTTCGGGGGCGGGGTCGGGGTCGCCGTCGGCCAACAAGTCGCAGTTCCGCGGGGCGGGCGGCGAGTTCGACGGGATCGAGGAGCACGTCGCGCAGGGCTACCCGGACGTGGGGCGCATCGCGTCGTGGCGGGGGGCTGCGATCCTTTTGGTGACATGCGGCGCGCAGCTGATGGACAACGTGTTCATGACGGGGACGAACATTGCGCTGCCAGCGATCCAGCGGACGTTTGGGGTCGACAGCGGAGACCTGCAGTGGCTGATCTCGGCGTACACGCTGACGTTTGGGGGCTTCCTGCTGCTGGCGGGGGTGCTGTCGGACCGGTACGGGCGCAAGCACGTCTTCTGCGCGGGGATGGGCATGCTGAGCGTGTGGACGCTGGCCGACGGGTTCGCGACGTCGTTCATCCAGATGGCCATTTTCCGGGCGTTGCAAGGCGTCGGGGCGGCCATGACGGTGCCCTCGGCCGTCGGCATCATTAGCAACTACTTCGTCGCGCAGGACCGGACGCTGGCGCTGACGATTTTCGGGGCCGCGGGCGCCGTGGGCTTCTGCCTTGGCCTGATCTTCGGGGGGTTCCTGACGTCGTCGCTCGGCTGGCGCTACATCTTCTACGTCGCCATGGCCGTGACCAGCGCGCTGGGCCTGATTGGCTTGGTCTTCCTGCCAAAGGACCGCAAGGAGGGGACCACGCGGCCGAAGCTCGACTTCATCGGCGCCGGGCTGTCGACGGGCGGGCTCATTCTTCTGAGCTTCGTCCTGTCGAGCGGTGGTGTGTATGGATGGGGCAAGGCCTTCATCATCGTGCTGCTGATCCTGTCCATCGCCATGCTGGGCGTCTTCACGTGGGTCGAGAAGAAGGTGGCCAATCCCATCATGCCGCTGTCGCTGTGGAAGATCCAGAACTTTGCCGCGCTGTGGATATCCGGGTTCGGTAGGTTTTTTTTTTTTTTTTTTTTCTCGCGTGTTGATCCTCTGGAAGAGCTAGCTCACTGACATTTTTGTTCGGCCAGTCATGTACGGCGGCTACCAGACGGTCATCTACTACACGACGCTGATTGCGCAGGAGATTGACAAGCTCAGCGCCGGACAGACAGCGCTGCGCTTCCTCCCCGTGAGTCCACCTCCCAGCAGCTGCATCCGCATGCGCAAGCAACTAACGGTTTCCTAGATGGGCGCCACGGGCTTCATCTTCTCGCTCGGCATGTCGCGCATGCTGGACTGGTTCAAGACGAAGCACCTGCTGATCGTGGGCATGACGCTGTGCGCGATTGCGCCGATCCCATCCGCGCTGATCAAAGAAGGCGACACCAGCTTCTGGAAGCACGTGTTCCCCGCGACGATACTCAGCGTGGCGGGCACGACCATCGTGTACTGCACGCTGACGGTGGTGCTGCTGGCCAGCGTGCCCGTCAACGTCAAGAGCCTGTGTGGCGGCATGATCAACACGGCCTTCCAGATCGGCAGCGGTGTCGGGCTGGCGCTGGCGAGCGCCGTCGTCCAGGCCGTCGACACCAACAAGGGCAAGGGCCCTATTGACCAGTATGGCACCGGGCTGTGGTGCTGCGTGGGCTTTGCCGTCGTTGGCTTGGTGGCTAGCACGTTTGGCGTCAAGAACGTCGAGCATGATTCCGAGGAGCCGGTGATGGCTCATTAGGGCGAGTGTGCGTACGATGGACGTTTCTGAGACAGAATCTCGGTTTTGTGTTCATTTTTTAGTTTCATGATATCCTAGACAACAGATTTGGTAACGATTTTACGACTATTTAGAAGAGATGGGTAGATTAGAAAAAGTATGGTTCTTTTTGATTATGGTTGTTGTTGTTGTTGTTGTTATTATTATATTTCGTAGCAGAATTAGATCGTGGCTGCGTCTTAGGTCGACGGATCGTGTTGAAAGGCTCTTCGCATATTAGCATTACATTATGTACGTCGCATCGTCTCAAGTTGTTAGGGTAGGTTCCGTCTGGTCAAAAAAGCCGGCGGTTATAGATGGCTCCACAGCCAGCACGCTGAGAGGTCCGTCGTGCAGGCCTCGCGGAGCTAACATAGGGTTAGAGGGCATTACCAGCACCATCACTGGAAGCTCATGGCGAGGATCTCGGGCTTCCTGGTCTCGAGATCCAGGATCATCTGCCCGAACAGGCCGTTTGCCCACGAGAACCTGCGCGTGCACGTCAGTATGTACGAACTCAACCAACCAACAACCACAGCCCACACACACTCACCACTGCCTCGTCCAGTCATTCCCATCAAACGAATTGACGCTCTCATGAATCAGGCCCAACCCCCCGGTACTCCTTAGCAGCTCGCCCAGCGCGCGCACAATCTCCTCCTCATCATCCGATGTCAGTATCTGCATAATACTGGCCATGGGCCACGCATAGCCCGGGCCCTGATGCGGTCCGCCAACAGCACTGATAACCGGGCCGCGCATGAAGTAGGGGTTGCGGTCGCTGAGGAGGCGGGCGCGAGTGCGCTGGTAGACGGGGTCGTCGCGGGGGAGGAAGCCCAAGAACGGGGCAGAGAGGAGAGAGGGGACGTTGGCGTCGTCCATGAGGTTAGCGGAGCCGAAGCCGTCGACCTCGAAGGCGTAGACGTCGCCGTCGCCGTCGGCCGCGCGCACCACCGCGTGCTGCGCTATGGCGTTCCGCAGAGCGAGAGCGCGCGCGCGCAGCGCCTCTGCGAGGTCCGCATCGCCAATGCCGGCTGCGATGGTGGCGGCGGGGCCCAGTGCCGCGGCGAGCATCATGTTTGCGGGGACGAAGAGCTGGAAGAGCGTCGCGTCGTCTGAGGGGCGGAAGGCGGAGCGCACGAGCCCCGTGCCGTTGGCGACGGGGTTACCGAGGCCGTTGTTGGCGAGGGTTTCGGTGGCGCGGGTGGTGCGGCGGGAGAAAGTGTAGGGGGAGGAGATGGGGCGGCCGTCCGGGGCGTACGTGGGCGAGTAGGTCATTGCGTCGACGACGGCGAGGAGGGCATCGACGGCGCGGGCCCAGGCGTGCTGGCCGAAGAAGGCCGTGTCGTTTGTTGCGGCGTGGTAGTCGGCCGAGAGCTGGAGGAAGGCGGCCAGCGAGTCGAGCTCGTACTTGCACTCGAAGACGGTGGCATTGGAGTAGGGCGGAGTGACGGTGTCGTCGGCGGCGGCCGAGTTGGTGTCGGGCGGGATGGCGGACTCGACGGGCGGCTGGAAGGAGTTGCAGTAGGGGGCGGTGAGGAGGTAGCGGGCGTGGAGGTTGATGGCGCCGCGGAAGAGGGCGGCGAGGCTGTCGGGCTGGGAGGAAGGGCGCAGCAGCGAGCGGTACGACTGCAGCTGGTTGGCCGAGTCGCGCAGCCACATGGCGTTGATGTCGCCGGTGATGATAAAGGTGAGTTCTTCAGTGGAGCCGTGCCACTTGATGGCCGTGTCGAGCGTGTTGGGGAAGGCGTTTTCGAACAGGCGCGCCAGGTCCGGGTCGCGAATGACGCTCTTCAGCCGCGCGATGGTCTCCTCGACGTCCGACGAGTTGAAGGTGCGGCAGGCGGGCGCGGGCCGCTGGTACGGGAGCTGTTGGGGTCCGGTCGAGTAGGGCGCGTGTCGCTCTTTGGAGTAGTCGAGGTAGTCGGGGCATTGCGCCAGGACGAGCTGGACAAGCTGGACGAGGAGAAGCGCAAGAAACCACATACTGACTGACTGACTGACTGGCAATTGAAGTGGACAAAGGAAATGGGAGAGGAGACATAGTTACCCCGCAACTGCCAGGCATGACGTCGAATCATGCAGACTGTCGATATTGGTGCATCCGTGGTCATACGTGCATCCGCATGGGGACCAGGCCCAAGCCGTCACCATCCCATCGCAGACAATCCCCGCGCCGTCCGGTCGTGAAAGCGTCCCTAGTGTCATCGAGCACAAAACGTTGAGAGTCTGTGTCATGGTGTTTAGGGTGGCACCTCTCCCCACTCGAGCTTCCCCGGATCTGCAGCTCCACCTCCACCGCCATGTCCCACCACTCAACCACCGCACCTATTATTCCAACCACTACCACAGCCACACAACAATGACCACGCCACCGCCTCTCACCGGCATCCGCGTGCTCGAGTTTGCCGGCCTAGCTCCAGGTACGCACGCACACACACACACACACACGCGCGCGCGCGCGCAAATGCAGCGTCCACTGACTGACTGCCTCGCAGGCCCCTTCGCCGGCCTCATGCTCGCCGACTACGGCGCCACCGTCATCCGCATCGACCGGCCCACGCCCACCTCGCACGGCACGAGCACCCCGCCGCCACCGACCTCGGACCTCCTGACGCGGCGCAAGACGTCCATCGCCGTGGACATGAAAACGGCCGCAGGAGCCGCGCTGATCAAAGCCCTCGCCGCGCGTGTCGACGTGCTCATCGACCCCTTCCGGCCGGGCGTGCTGGAGCGGGCCGGCCTGTCGCCGCGCGAGGTGCTGCTGCCCGCGAACCCGCGGCTGGTCGTCGCGCGGCTGACGGGCTTCCGGCGCGACGGGCCGTACGCGCGCATGGCGGGCCACGACATCAACTACCTGGCCGTGAGCGGGGTGCTGGGGATGCTAGGGCGCAAAGCACACAAGCCGTACGCGCCGGGGAACCTCGTGGCGGACTTTGCGGGGGGCGGGGCCATGTGCGTCGTCGGAGTGTTGATGGCGCTGGTGGAGCGGGCGCGCAGCGGGCGCGGCCAGCTCGTCGAGGCGAACATGGTCGACGGCGCCGCGTACCTGGCTACGTTTCTGCGGCTGGGCACCAAGAGCGCGTGGTGGGGGCGGCCGCGGGGCGAGAATCTGCTGGACGGCGGGTGTCCGTACTACGACGTGTACGCGACCAAAGACGGGCAGTACATGGCGGTTGGGGCGTTGGAGGCGCAGTTCTTCAGCGCGCTGCTGGCCGGGCTGGGGATAGACGCGGCGAGGCTGCCGTTCCCGCGCGACGACCGCCGCGCCTGGCCCTGGCTGCGCGTTGCCTTCACGGCCAAGTTCAAGAGCAAGACGCGCGCCGAGTGGGAGGCCGTGTTTGCGGGCTCGGACGCGTGCTGCACGCCGGTGCTGGGGCAGGCGGAGCTCGAAGCGGCGGGGTACGCGCAGCGGCCGGCGGTGGGGCTGCGGGGGTCGCCGGGATGGGCGGTCGGCGACGAGGAGAAGAGTGAGGGCGAGGACGAGGTTGCAGACAAAGGGCAGGGCGTGGGAGTTGAGGGGGCCGGGTGGAGCGAGCGGGGGCTAGGGGCTGGAGAGGGCGGGGAGGAGATGCTGGCGCGGTGGATGGGGTGGTCGCGGGGGCGGCAGTACGGCGTCGAGGGGGGTGGGCTGGTGTTGCTGCATAGGGCGAAGCTGTGAGTGTATGTATGTGGCGCGCTTTATACCCTTTTGCTTTTGTTCATTCGAAGCAGTCACTGTGGAATACTCTTTGTCAAGTGACGAGCCCAAGTCCTAAATAGATAGGGGTGAGAAGGTCTTCGATCATATATATACTATAAGTGTCTTGACTAGATTTCTCTGTGCAAGCGTTATATCTCCCATCTACAGTACCTACACGAACAATCGCTTTTATTCTTATACTCACAACCCACAACCAACCAAACCAACCAACCAAACCAGACCAAGCAGTGACACCCCCTCACAGCACACCAAAGCAAACAAAACAAAATAAACCAGAGCAACTCAAATCAAAAGCAACAAGGAACAAGGAAAAAAGAAGACTCAGGTATCCACCATAAGCTACAGCTATAGCCACAGCTATAGTAAAAGAAAAGAAAAGAAAAGAAAAGGAAAAAGAAAATATACACATACACAAGATATACACGCAGCTCCGCTCTCCATCTACCCACCCGTCCACCCACACATCCACCCATCTGCATAGACCGCAACCGTGCGTACGTACGTGACGAGTTACAAATAGCTAGCTCTACGGATGGGCTGTATCGAGAGCAGAAGCACCAAGTCTACAACAAGCACCAAAACCACGCAGCATATGTCCGCCCAGCCAAGTCAGACATGTCTACCTACCTCCCCACCACACGCGCCAACGCGTAGCGCGCGCGCGCCACCGCCTCCCGGGCTCTCGTCCGCTCGTCGCCCGCCCCCCAATCCACCTTGGCCGCACCCCTCTCCCGCACCACATCCCTGACCTTGACCTCCGTGTCCTTGAGCGCCTCGCGGCCCCTCTCGCGCACATCGGCCGCCCACCTCGCCCTTGCTCCCTCCCACACCCGCTGCATCCGACGCAGACTCCACACGGCGCCTAGGGCCGCCACGGCGCCGGCCTCGAACGCCGACACCCCCGAGAACGAGACGTACGTCAGCGCGCTCAGGGCCCCCGTCATCGTCGTCGTCGACGCCGTCTGCAGCAGCAGCTTTTGCGCCAGCGCCTGCAGCGGCGGTATGCCCGTGGCCGAGAGGTGCGCGCGCGCCAGCGGGATCTGCATCGGCCAGGGCTTGAGCTCGGGGAGGCTCGCGGCATCAATGTCGTCCGCGGGGCGGGCGTCGTACTTCCTCAGCTCCGAGAGGCGGGGAGGGCCATCCGGGAGCTCGCCAAGGCGCGGCACCGGCACCGCCGTGCTCTTGAGCATGCGCCGCTCGGGCATGGCGTCCGCTTGCGGGTCGCCGGCGAAGAAGCCGGCTTCCTCGATGCGGCCTGCGACCCAGACGATTTCTTTCTCGGCTTCGGTCAGCCAGCGCCGCTCCAGGATGTCCGAAGTGATCATGCCGACGTCGTCGACGCGCCAGAGCAGCTTCCACCACGCAATCTTGTGCCAGTATTTGCTGGCGAAGGCCATGTCGAGCTTTTCGCGGAGCTCGTTGTGTGCGTGCTCAGCCCACACGCGAAGCGATTCGAGAATTTCGGCCTTGGTAGCTTCGGAGATGGCAGAGTTTGCAAGCTCCTGCAGGCGCTGCGCATCGTCGATCTTGATGTTTTCGTGGGCATCCGCGAGGAGAGATTTAATGAGGTTCTCCAGGGCAGGCTTCATGTCCGCCGGGGCAGCTCCTTCCGCAAGCCATTTGGTCAGTACATGCAGACCGCTCCTGTGCCATCCTCGCTCGTAAATCATCGAGTTTGCTATCGACTCCCTGAATTTTTCGATGGCTTCCGTGGCGAGCTCTGGGTCGATCACGACATATCTGTCCGTGGAGCTCTGGTCCACCTCCTCTGCAGGAGCTGGCAGTCCCAGTGCTACCTTGACCGTTTGCGCCGGGATGTCCTGCTCCGCTTGCGTAGCCGTGAAGCGTCCGTACGCGACTGTACTCTTGACACCATCGCCGAAGACGATGGCCCTATGAACAGGATAAGTGACCATTGTCAATCTGCCGCTTGCCGACGTAGGCGTCCGCAAGGTCGGTACGAGAATGGCGTCCTTTGGTCTGTCCTGCTCGGACGTGATGCTCGGCGCGGCCGTGTTGACATTGAGAGAGGATATCAAGATTTCGATATTGTGCTTCTGGAGGATTCTCGAGGGAACGGAAATGGTGCGGAGCAGAGGGTTGTAGGGATGGACGTCGGTCTCGTCGCCATGCCTGTAGCAGCACTCGTCAGTCATGCGCCAGCACAAGGCCCAACCACGGGGATCCGCACCGCAGCAAGATGGCCTGGGCCTCATCTTGACCCTTCTTCTCAAGCTCTTTCTCCCACACGCCCTTGTCGCCCAGCGGGTCGGCGAGCAAAAGTCGGACGAGCCGCTGCGCGGCTCTCTGATCGCCCAAGCTCAGCACTGGTCCGTGAAAACTGCATTAGCGCACCATCGCGTGCGTGTTGGCGGGCCATGCACTCACCAGCTATCCGTACGACGGGGTCCGTGGTTTCCAGTCCCCGCAGCGCGAGCTGGAGCCGGCTCAGGTTGACGTAGTTGGCCGCGGGGCCCTTGAGCGCGTCCAATGTCTGGTGAAGCTCCTTCAGCCGCGGCGGGACGTCGACGGGCGCATTGATGGCGGTCCTGGAGGCCAGCGTCGCGGCATGGCGGCGTCGCGCGAAGAATTGCGCGCGCGTGCGAGCTGCGGCCGGGGCGGACAGGCACGACGGAGCATCACCGAGGCGCCATAGCGAGCACGAGGGGCAGAAGAAGAGATCGGATGGCGGGAGCTTCGTCGCCGGGGGGATCCGTGGAGGCATTGGGAAGAGTTGCGCCTCTCAGCGGGTGTGGTTGCCGTGTTTCCACGTCTCGCGCGCCAAGCATGCGGGTGGAAAGCTCCCGCCGCCCATTTCGTCATGCGCGAGCATCAAATAGATAGTAAGTCGTGGCCACTCTCAACATACATCCCATTCAACTCAAGGTATTCAAAAAGAAGTCGTTTCATGATCAACTCAACTGGGCCACATGCATTCATACAGCTCTCTTCCAGTACGTGGTCATCATCATGAGTCCCAGCTCCCCTGCAGCAATCACGATACCGACTTTAAAAAACAAAAAAAGAGAGGCACTAGGCCATCTGTGCCTTGCTATAGCTGAACCCTTTACGGACAAGCCTCCACATCCCTCGCTATGAATTAACGGGCGACAACGCTTGTGAGTTGCCGGGTATCTTAGCTGCGGTTGCCTCCACGAGAAGAAGAGCCAGACCTGATTTCTTTTGTCAGATGGTGCATGCATCAGTGAGCCGCTCCAAGACTTACATGCTAATCCTTCTTGCGACGGTCGCGAGTCCCGCGTCATTGTCGGCCTCCTGGGTCGCCTTCTCAAGCGCCTGCTGCCTGCTGCTTTCCTCCGATCGGCGCACCTCCTCCTGGGTCGGCGGCAGGCGCTCGTTTTGCAAATCGACCTTTCGGGCGTCTTCGAAACTGTGGATGGCCTGCTTGATACCTTCGGCGCCAAGCATAAGCGTGCCGGCGGGCAGCCTGCCACCAGATGCCGTCTTTAGCTCCGTGACACGCTCGGACTCTTCACGCAATACCTGGAAGACACGAGAGAGGCGACCAATGGCAAGAATCTTGTTCTTGATGGCGCGGCGCTTGAACTCGGTGGACTCGGGATCCATGCTGGAGAGCGGTGGCGACGAGGGGCCGGAAGATATCGAGTTCGGCGTCTCCTCCTCGAGTTCCTCCTTGGAGCAGGTGTTGAGAATAGCAATGAGCATATCCGTGACTGCCAATGGTTAGTTTCCTGACGGCAGTTTTCATCGCCCAGCCGACTTACTCTTCTCTCCAACGAAAGGTAGCGACCATGTAAAGACATCCATAAAGTTAGGCAGCCAGTATGGGTGAGGCGTGCAGTCTGCGAAAGCCTGTTAGCGGGTGCGAGACAGCTAATCCGAAAGTGCACTTACTGAACTGCCTAATGTTCATAACGTTGTTCTCATACTTCAAAACGGCGGCCTTGTTGTTGTACACATCCAAATAGTTGGGGGCACTGAAAATGGTCATGACACTGGGGAAGCCCGTCGTCCTCGTCTTGCGGTACATGCGGTAACCGGCATCTTGCGCCTCGTGCGCACGGATGATGGAGAGCAGGTTGTTCTTCTCCAGGAACGCGCAGGCGGCGGGGTAAGAGAAGAAGTAGGAACAACCACGGACGTGGTTGTGAACGAAAAACTCCGAGGTCTTTTCCTGTCCAAACTCCTCAAGCGGGTCTGCCCAGAGGATATCGCACATCAGACCGTGAGTGGGCGGCTCCCGGAAACGGTCAATCTGCAAAGTCATCAGCCGAGAAACTTCCAGGCATGCACAATGCCACTCACGCTCTTCAAGTCCTCCAGGGTGTGCAATTCGGGGCTCAGGCCACCGTGAATGCACAGGAACTGCTTGTTCATGACTGCCGCCAGCGGCAAAGCGCAGAACGACTCCATGCATGCCTCGTAGATAGCCTCGGAGTATTTGTGCTTGCATTCCAGCTTGAAGGTGAAGTAGTCGGTCAAATGCCTGCACTCGTGGTTGCCTCGGAGCAGCCACAGCGTGTTGGGATACCAAATCTTAAGCGACCAGAGGTACAGGACGCACTATGACGCGGTCAGCGGGCGCAAAAGCAATTCGGTGGCACAGACTTACCTCGATGCTGAAATAACCGCGGTCGACGTAGTCACCGAGGAACAGGTAGCGAGTCTCGGCAGGATCGCCGCCGACCTCGAACAACTTCATCAGATCGTAGTATTGGCCGTGGACGTCACCGCAGACGGTGATGGGGGCGTCCATCTCCAGCAGGTTCGGCTCCGACCTCAGAATCTCCGTGCCCTTCTTGATGATCCATAGCGCTTGCTCCTCGGTCAGGCGACCTTCGCGGTAAAAGTGCTGCTTGAGGAATTGGAGGTTGGGCTTCTCGGGGTCATTGGGAGACAGGAACTGCTCCTGGGTGGGCGGGTGGAAGGCGGGGGCCTGTACGTCTGGACGCGCAGCGTGTTAGCGGGCATCCTCCTGAGACGTGTCCGTGGCAAAGCGTTCGGGGGCGAATCGCAAGGTGCGCGAGGCAGTTTCCGGGATCTGACACGGCATACCTTTGCAGACGCGCTCCAGGGTGCTCACTTGGGAGCCGTCTTCCATGGTGTGGAGGGTGAAGTCGATCTCAGGGACGGGCCGCTTCTGGCTGACGGCGCGCACAGCATTTTCCATGTACTGCTCGCTGCTCATGGGGGTGTCTTGTTCCATGATGACCGCGTGTCGAAGAATCTGTGCAGAGTGTGGTTGTAGGGATAAGAGGGGGAGCAAGCCCCGTGTGGCGACGATGTGCTACTTTTCTTGATGACGGAACCAAGCTCGCGCTCACGGCTCAGGAGGGCGGGGCAGCGGGCAAGCGAGCAGGCGGACGGCTAGCGAGTGCGAGAGATGGACGGACACGCGCGCACAGGAAAAATGCGAGATGGCTGAGGCGGCGGGTGGGAGTTGAGGGTCGAGGGTTGGGGTTCGGCGGGCGAGTTAAGCACGTCGAGGTGGTTACGAGCGAAGCACTGAGCCGCGGTCGTCGATCCCGTCAGCGTGGCCACGGGCAAGGGTCCAGAGGTGTTTGGGGGGCCCTGCGAACGCGAGACAGAATAGGTAATGAAGAATGCGGCGATTGCACACGGCACGCAGTGTGAGTACTAAGTGAAGCAGCAGTGAGTGAAGCAGCTGAAATGCCCCCTCCGTCCCCGTCCATCGCCAAATCCCCGGCAGCGGGGCCAAAAAGGAGACCCAAGGGCGCCACAAAAGATCACCCACCTCACATCTCGGCAACTCAATCTCGCATCGCTTATTAAATGCTGCTGGATATTTATACGCATGCTCTGCTGTGCCCCCAGGACGCGTTGGACTTGTTGCATTGCGCCGTGTCCATCTCCATCTCCGAGCCCAAACGGCTAGCCTCGCAGCATCATCTAAACCGCAGCATAGCCACACACAAACGGAGCCCGCCAGTCACCAAACCTTGCCTACTATCCAAGTGCCAGCGGATCTACCGTCTCTGACTCGACGATAAACAGCTACGGCTGACGTCTTCCCGACCCTGCCAATGTCAAGTCTGGTTACAGCATTTGAGCGGATCAGCAAAATTCCGACTCACAAAAAGGCGTTAGGTTGTAAACAGTCAACGCTAAAAGGAGACAGGGGCAAATGTCACGGGAGACACCTTGCTAACAGCTTTCATCGAGTTGTCTGTCATAACGACATCGCTATCCCTAAAGTACTAACTAGAACCACACTTTGCACCTCACGTGCCTGCCAGTACGACAATACACCTACGAGTAGAGTAATCGATATATCAACAGCAAAGAGCTATGGATTCGCCTGAATGCTCTCCGAATTTACACCTCATGCGTCTACTTATTCCATTCCAGCCTCGGATAGTTTCCCATCCTTTTTGATCATCCTGCCGACCCCTCAACCATTTACAACCACTTACAAAGTAAAAATTCTATACCTACAGATCATTCGTTACTTGAGTAACTACACCTAACACATAAACTCATGCAAAGTTATATATCCATACGAAGGGAAAAAGATACGGGGTGCTGAAGCACTCTATACGAATACGAGAACACTAAGATAGGTCTAACAACATTTTTCAAAGTATATCCGGCACCATGCTCAATATCTATACTCAGGTATCAAGTCTACTCATCTACGTCAAACATCTCTACCAACCCACCACCCATCATCACAACAACTTCTCTTCCTGTTTCGCCCTCTCCACCTTCCAAGCCTCAAAGTCAAATCCCAGCTCCTCCAAAGTCCTGACATTAGCCCTCTCCTCGCCTCTCTCATTAAACGCCTTCTTGATCTGCGGGAACCTCTCACGGCACCAGAAGTGCCACTCGGTCCACTTCGGTGGCGTCTTGCCCACGCCCTCCTCCTCGCGCTCGGCCATGGCGGCCCAGTCATGCAGCTCATTGATGAAGATTGCATCCTTCGGGAAAGCAAGCGTGTGGAAATCGGTGCCGGGGCCGTTCTCCTTCAGCGTCTCCTGCTCCCACTGCTCCATCTCAGCGAGCGGCGGCAGGGCGAGGCGGCCGGCGTACACGCGCGCCAGAATGGCGGCTTGCGCCTCGGCGACGGGGAAGGGAATGACGCGCTGGTTCAGCACGAGAGTGCTGAGCGTCGGGTGCGGCGCGTAGAAGACGTGCTGATACGTGTTGTCGACGCGGTTGCCCTCGGTGATGAGCGGCGGGCCGTCGACGTCGGAGATGAAGGGCAGAGAATAAAAGTAGCCGGTACAGAAGATAATGGCGTCGATGTCGGACTCCTTGCCGCCGTCGGCGAAGGTCGCGGTCCGCGTGTTGACGTCGAGATGCGTGATCGGTGGGTACTCTTTCCTGTCTTTTGCGGGCCCGGGTGACATGTACGATTCGGTTTTGATGGAGGCGATCAGAGGTTGCTGCACCACTCCTGAAAGCTGGGCGCCGATATCGAGACCCGAGGCGCTGTTTCCAACGACGATGACTTTCTACATGCCATTAGCATACTTACGTGACACAGTGAGAACAGCCAGTCCAACCTTGTCTTTGAACACGTCCGGCGTTCTGTAGAACTTGGAGTGAGAGATGCTCTTTGGGGATGTCTGGTACCACTCCTTGATACCCTCAATATCCGGGATATACGGTGTGTAGTAGTGGCCGTTTGCAACAACGACAGCGTCAAAAACCTCTTCTGTCTGCTCTCCAGTCACGATGTTCTTGGTCGTGACGCTCCACGACTCTTCTTTTACTTCTTCGTCGCCTATCTGTTCCGCCTTGGAGCCGATGAAGCGCACATCCACGACCTGGGTCCGGAAGCGGATGGTCTCGAGGACGTCCTCTGCATAGCCTTTCAGATACTCCTTGACGCTCGCGTGCTTGGGGAAGAGCTGGATGTCGTCTGGAAATGCATGGTCCTGGAAACGCATCAACATGCGCGGGATGTTGGTCTCCAGGCGGTCATAGATTGGCGAAAGGAACTGGACCTCCTTGTCCTCTTTAGACGCTCCGTTGACGGTTCCATTGGTAGCGGCATTGGCTTTGCCCTTGCCAACGCCATTCACGTTCTTGCCAATCCAGATCGGCTGATCCAAATCCTTGCTGGAGGGACGGGTTTTGGGGACGGCAAAGCTCCCGTCGTCTCTGTCCTCGGCAGTGTAATTCCAGATTCCGCCCGGGGCACTTCGCTGCTCAAAAGCAACAATCTTCTCAAATTTGTTCTCTGCCCTCAAATATCTGGGACGGCGTGAGCAAGGGTTCCACCGGGAGTGTCGGAAGTGAAGATGCGCAATTATGACTTGAACACAACCTACTTCAGAGCTGCCAGACCGCTCGGGCCCGCACCAATGACGGCAACGCGCCTGGCGTTGAATCTGAGACGTGGTGAAGCAGACATTGCTCGGGAAAGAAGAGACGAGGGCAGACGCGGTGCTGGCATGGGGGGGTGTGGTTTAATAACAATATAGCAACGGCTTCTCTAGCGGTGCTAGGGTAGCAGCGGGAAAACGGCAAAAATCAAGGCGGCCGGGGCTTGGGGGCGTAAAGGAATAGGAAAATGTCAGCAAGGCAGCCATCCTCACATGTTATTCATGATCTGACTCGCCCATCACGACATCGGACACGCTCGGTGCTCGGTGGGTGCCCCGGCTTTTTGCACGATTCCCTGCATATGTCATGCCACGGGCCTTATCTACTGATACCGACTCGCGTGCCGCGGATATGTAATAAGTCGTGTCCGCCCACAGTGGTGGGAGTGACGATGGACGCCAATTGCTGGCAAAAATGAAGTAAAGTGACTCCCGAAATAAGGTATATAATAACAACATCCCGGGGTGTTTACATTATCACCTAAGAATCGTTTCCAATTCTGTGCCCATGTCTATGCCGGCGCGAACCGGCTACAACCGCCATAACCACCACCACAACTTCACCTATGTATAAGTGCTAAAATTCACTGGCACTGACGAGCACTGCTCATTGTAGCTGGAGAAAGCATTCGTCACCTAAGTGTCTCTACTACTTGCATAAAACGAGCCATACAGATCCCGGCCACAGACAGCCTCATGATCTCATCTGCACTACGACAATGAATTCTGTGACACCTGAACTACCTCAATCCGACAGTCCCATCTCTCCGCAGCTCTACACGAGCTTCCCACCACCAAAGCCAGCAACAATGGCCGTACCCACGCAAGCGGCCATGACAACAACGACAGCGGCTCCGCTCGCGGCGTCGGCGCGTCGGCCACGGCGCCCAAACCAACGGTAAATCCTCGTCATCGAAACCCCCCGCCGAGATGCCCAAAGCTCCCTCCCCCCCAGCTCCGCTCGACGACGATGTAAGGTTAGGTGTTAGGCACACCCGCACGCAGCAGCAGCAGACCATCTCCTACGTACGATGCTCGCAACAACAACAACGCTGCGGACCGCACGCGCGCAGACGCTCCGCCGCGCCTTCTCGACGACGCGAAGCAGCTTCATGGCCGCACAGCAGCAGCAGCAGCAGCAGCAGCAGCAGCAGAAGCTGCGCATTGGCTACGTGCCGGGTGCGTCGCGCGACCCGCTCCACCATTGACACTTGAGGAACAGCGTGCGCTAACGAACGGGTGCGGCCCGCCGCCCGCGCAGAGCACTTCTCGACGCCGCTGCACTTTGCGCGCAAGCACTTTGGGCTGCGCGCCGAGCTCGTGCCCTTTCCGTCCGGCACCGGGCATATGATCCAGGCGCTGCAGGGCGCGGAGCTGGATGTCGGCATTGGCTTGACTGAGGGGTGGGTTGCGGGCATTGGCAAGGCGATTAAAGAGCATGGCAGCGCTGAGAAGGCCGGGTATAAGCTCGTGGGGACGTATGTTGAGACGCCGCTGTGTTGGGCTATAAGCACTGGGGTCAAGCGCGACGATATCGCTGGTGTGGAGGCGCTGAAAGGGAAGAAGATTGGCGTGAGTAGGATTGGGAGGTATGTATGGGGCAGACACGGATGCCTACGGTCAAGATTGGTTGCAACAGATCTTGGTTGTGGGCAACGAAAGCACGCACACGTGGTTGAAAGGCATGGCTGATATTTGTTCTTTCTATCGACAGTGGATCCTACGTGATGGGCTTCGTGCTGGCGGACCAGCACGGCTGGCTAGCCAAGGCAGGCGAGGCGCCATTCGAAGTCGTGCCGCTCAACACCTTTGCCAAGCTGCGCGAAGGCGTCAACGGCACCGACGCCGACTTCTTCATGTGGGAGCACTTCACCTCCAAGCGCTACTACGACAACGGAGAAATCAAGCGCATTGGTGAAATTTACACGCCCTGGCCGAGCTGGCACATCGTCGCTCGAGACCCGCTGGACACCAGAATGCAACCCATGAGCGATGCCATCAACCAGGGCATTTTGTGGTACACCGAGCATCAGGATGAGGCAATTGAGTACATCTCAACCGAATTGGATTATTCGGCTGAGGATGCGAAGGAGTGGACCAAAACGGTGAGATTTGCTGGAAACGTCCGCGGTGTTGACCCGGCCGTCGTGGAGAAGACGATTGATATTCTTGGTAAGGCTGGTGTACTTGACGCGAGCAAGTGTGGCGTGGAGGATATGGTGGCCATTAAGCGGGAGGAGCGCGCGAGAAAGTAATTGATTCCAATATCACCGCTACTCGGGCGCGGCAATGGGGATGAAAGTCTTTTAGGCAGAGCAAAGGCTTATGCTTCGGCCAGCGCGGCCGTCTTCTTTCCGCCTCCTGCAATCAGATCCAAGAAACCCTTTTTGCTCATTTCCGTGACCTTGTCTTCCCGCTTGCCCATACCCACGACACCGGTCTTCTTGCTCTGCCTCGCCGCCTCTTCACCCTTCACTTGGGCCGCTCGGACCGCGTTGAACAGCTTGACAACACCACGCTGAGCCGTCTTTTTGAGACGCTTTTCCTGTTCCACAATCGCTGCCGTCGACGTCTCCGAGCTCTCCAAGCCCATTACGTCCTTGACCCTGCCCTTGTCCAACAAATGCTTCTTCTCGTCGCGAATCTTGTGCCGCGCCTTGGCATCAAGGCGCGCATCTATGAGTTCCTTGCTGGCCTGTTCCGCCGTCTTGCTGCGCGACAGAATAGGGTCGGCGCGCTTCGAGGTGGTGAGCTTCGTGCCCAAAATCTTCTGCATGGATGTCGCGAACATGTCGGGATCGTTGCGCTTCTTCTTGGTTCGGCCGGTCATGGATTCGGCGGCGTCTCCGTCTGAGCCCTCGGCATCGGACTCGTCGAGGCCCTCATCGGAGGCGGCATCGGCTTCCAGGTCTTCCTCGGGGAACTCGTCGTCCTCGACTTCTTCCTCCTCGGACTCCTCTGTCTCTGGCTCGGGCTGCTCCTGCTTCTTCGCCGGCGCCTTGGCTTTGATCGCGGACTTCAACTTCGGCTGCTGGGCGGGCTTGACTTCTGCGACAGGCGCATCGTGCTCGTCGGCGCTCTCATCTTCGCTTGAGCTGTGGTAGTTGGTTTGGCGCCTGACCCTCTTTGTCTTCTTGTTCTTCAGGTTCTGCTCCGTCCTCCTCCTCTTAAGCGCGACAGGCGTTCTGGAATGCGATGGTGGCATTTCGGCGACGTGTGGGTGTTTTGGTGTGAGCCTCAGCAGCTGTGGCCGAAACTTTTCGATGCGGTTTGCATGACATGATCCGTGCGCAGAGCCAGGGCTGGCAGAACTTCCACACCGCCTCGGCAACCGCCTCCTTGCGCCGCAGCCCTCACTCTGGCAGGCTGGACGTGGCACCAGTGCTACCCGGCGAATGGATGCTTGACGTTGAGAATGCCGCGTACACGCGTGGGTAGGAATGGGTGGTTTGCCTTATGTTTGACTTCACGCGCCATCCAGTGAAATCACTTCAATAACAGTCAATCTAAATATCAGGGGAAAGGTATGGCAATGAGGACGTAGCATCGCATCATCAACATCGCGCATACGACCCCGGTGGAGTCGAAGAGTAGCGGCTATTGGGGTCCAAAAGCCGTATATTTGCCCAAATACTATACCTAGCCATCGCAGTGGCTCTTTCCCGAGAAGAAATCCTTGGTATTTTTACAGCGGGGAAGCCGATGTCCGTTCATATATCATACAGTTCGTCTAGGCCAAGCCAAAAACGAGAGCCCTGTTGCGCCAGACTGACCCAATTGCGCCATTTTACACGCGCCGCGTTCTTGTTCTCTCTCTTTCTCACTCACATCGTCCCATATACAGCATCCGCATATGCACCTCCGACCCTGCCTATATCCATGAAATCTAGGGTATCCTTCAAACCCGCTTTACTTGAAATCGCTGGCCTGCAGGTTCCGCGTCATGCTTGGCAGGCGCACAACCAGACCATCCAGCTCCTTGCTCATCTTTATCTGACAGCCGAGGCGGCTCGTCTCAGTCAGACCGAAGGCCAAATCCAGCATGTCGTTCTCGTCGTCGTCGGGCTCGGTCATCCGGTCGAACATGTCGGCGTCCTCGACAATGACGTGGCAGGTACTGCATGCGCAGGAGCCGCCGCAGGCGCCTGGGAAGAGAAGGATAGGTTAGCTCGGAGATGCGGAAGATGGGTTCGGAGGTCCGAGGGCGGCATCGGGCATGGTCGCGCTCCGAGCCGCGCACTCTCGAACATGCCCGGTTGCGGCGAGGCCGCGGGGAAGACTCGACTTACCCTCCATCTCGAGGTCATTGGCCTGGGCAATGTCGAGCAGGTTGTCGCCATCGGCGACCTGGAACGTGTGTGAGTCACCCTCCTTGTCGATGAAGGTAACGCTGCGCCTGCACTCAATCAGCGTCTGGCTGGCGTACGATGCACGGCAGAAGCCAATGGTTCGCAGTGTGTCTTACTCTTCACCGGGCTTGGGCGGGGTGATGTGCCCGTGGGAAGCGGTGGGCGTGGCGGAGAAGTGTCTCCGGGGGCGTTGGAAGCGCGACAGCGGGGAGAGGCGGGGGCTAGGTGCTGCCGAGCGCGCAGCGGAGGTGGAAGAGAGGAAGCGGCGGCATGGCGGGTGGGCTTGGGCGGAGAGGAAGCGGCGCGGGAGAGCAGAGGCGGCTTGGCGGCAGGCACGCAGGGCGGCGTCGGAGGGAGGCATTGCTGGAAGACAGAGAGACAGAGGAGTCTTGGTGGTGGTGAGGGAAAGACTCACTGTCCCTCTGTAGAAAATGTTGCCGTCACCGACCGTCCGTGCAGGCGTCGCGGATTACGTCCGGGCTCCCATTGGTCCCACCTATTGGTCGGCGGGCGCACAAGTTTCACCAGCCACAACCCAGCAAGACAAGGCAGGCAAGCTCTCCCGCGCATTCCCACCCCAGCGCAGCCATCATGTCCGACGTCGCTTCTGCCCATCCCTCGCTCACCCTCATGGCCACCTCGCGCGACCAGCCGAACCCGCTGCGTCCCTACTACAAGCCGCCCTCGATCGGCCTGCCCCCCGACCCCACGCCCAATGCCACCTCCGCCCACCACTATGCCAGCTCCTCCGCCCGCGGCCAGAGCCCCTCCGCTTCGCCGCCGAAGCCCAGTTTCGGCTCCCAGGCACGCGACATCCTGAGCGACCTCGATTACGGCGTCGACTTGAGCCTGGGCGACGGCAGCCCCAGTCTGGCCGAGCTCACTAAGAAGCTGCTTGACCAGGCAGTGTGGAACTACACGTCGGTGCTGTTCGCGCAGCCTTTTGAGGTCGCGAAGACGCTGTTGCAGTGCAACTTGGCACCGGGCTCTGAAGGCCCCGTCGAACGTAACTCGCTGACCGTTGACGATGCGCGGAGGCGAGCGGAGAACTTGCGACGCGCAAAATACGCTGAGGTGGGCTTTGTTCTGCCATCGACGTTGGAAGAAAAAAAGCTCCCCGGCTAACCCGTGCTTCTTAGCAGTACTCCGACTCAGACTCTGGCGACGACTCTCCTTCTTACTTTTCCTCGACCGCCCCCCGCCCCGCTCGCTCCCCTTCAAGTTCAGACTCCCAGTCGAACAGCCGCCCGCAGAACCCTTCGACCGCATCGGCGTCCCGGATACCTCCCTCCCACCCTTACAAGCTGGACCTCAAGCGCACCGACTCGCTGCTTGAAGCTCTCTCGCAACTTTGGACCAAGGAAGGTGCCTGGGGCATCTGGAAGGGCACCAACTCGACCTTTATCTACAACTTTTTGCTGAAGACTGTAGAAAGCTGGACGAGGAGCCTACTTTCAGCTCTTCTTAACGTTCCGGACCCTGGGTTGTTGGGAGGCTATGGCGTGGGAGGAGGTGGTTTGGACGTAGTAGACAGCCCGAACCCGATTATGAGCCTTGCTGTTGCTGTCACGGCAGCAGGAATCACTGGCCTGCTATTGGCCCCTCTGGATATTGTGCGCACACGGTAAGCCATCTCAAAAACGCCCTGCAGCCTGTAGTTGGGCGCGCCTGTTAACGCACTCCAGTCTTATCCTTACGCCAGCCGGAGCTGGCCCCCGGAACATCCTTCCGAACCTCCGTACTCTCCCTTCTTTTACCGTGCCAGCTCCGCTCCTCCCAATTACTCTCCTTCACTCGACTGTCCCGACTCTCGTCTCTGCCAGCACTCCCATCTTCCTCCGCTCTTCCCTCAGAATCGACCCGGTCCTCACTCCCGCCACTTACTCGCTCTGTACCTTCCTATCAAGTGCCGCGGAGCTCTTCCTAAAGCTGCCCCTCGAGACCGTCCTGCGCCGCGGTCAAGTCTCCGTGCTCTCTGAGCACGCGCGCGCGAGCGCCGACTACAATGCTCACACGACCTTCCGCAGCCAAAGCAGGTCTAGCCGCAGGAGTCGTAGTCGCACAGAAAGCCCGCGCAGCCCGCATCCGCAGAAGTCTACCGAGGAGCCTTTCCCGACTGTCGTGGACGTCGGTCCCTACAAGGGTGTTTTGGGCTCCATGTGGTTCATTGTGCGGGAGGAGGGCAGCTCAGGTGCGGTCGCGCCGGCTCCGCACGCCAGAGCGGCGGTGGCGGCGGCGGCGAGAGCGCAAGCACAAAGGCAGTCCAGAGGACAGGGCATTTCCGGACTTTGGCGCGGCTGGAGGGTGGGATTCTGGGGATTGGTGGGTGTGTGGGGTGCTGCTGCGATGGGAGGGGCGGGCGGTGGTGAGTTTTAAGGTAGCAAGGGATTACACGAACACAAAAGTAAGTACCGTCTAGATGTACAGTATGGTTAGATCACGGCAGGGTTGGGCCTGATGGATGGGTGGTTGGGTGAACGGGTAAGATTGGAAGACACGATGATGATTCCCCTTTCGTTTGGTGGCCGGTGTTTTCAATGTATGATTCTGAAGACATGACGGACAGGATACGGCGTAGCATAGCGCAGATGTAGGTAGATACTCAGCTCCTGTTGACAATTGGACAGCAAATAGAGTGATAGAGTACCTTGGTACGGTATGTGGTGGTTGAACTTCGGTAGCGCGATGCTTGGCGTAGGACACCCTGGACATCATCGCCAGCGGTGTCCGACACTAATCGCACTTCCCCCACAACAACTGCAACCCCCCGCCGAACGATGCCACGCCGATAACTGCTTCTTCTCACCAAAACCGTGTCGCGCCTGATTGACCCTTTGCCTTTTCGCCCACAATGGCCTCCGCCATCTTCTTCCTCGACCTCAAGGGCAAGGTAAGGCAGCAACACAATTGCGCTCAGGAGACGGCGTGCTGATAGCTTGTCGCAGACCCTTCTGGCCCGCAACTACAGGGGAGACATCCCCATGTCCGCCGTCGAAAAGTTCCCCATTCTGCTGAGCGAGGCCGAAGAAGAGAGCTCCGCTGTCCCGCCATGCTTCTCCGACGAAGGCATCAACGTCAGTCCCGCGCCCGCGCCCCGCCTGCGGGCAACCCCGTCGCTAACCATGTGCGTGACGCCAGTACCTCTACATCAGACATAACAACCTCTACCTGCTCGCCCTCACCAAGCGCAACTCCAACGCAGCCGAGATCCTTCTCTTCCTCCACAAAATCGTCGAGGTCTTCACCGAGTATTTCAAGGAGCTGGAGGAGGAGAGTATAAGGGACAACTTTGTCGTCATTTACGAGCTTCTCGACGAAATGATGGATTTCGGATACCCGCAGACGACCGAGAGCAAGATATTACAGGAGTACGTCAGCCGCCTGTCGCGTCGCGACTCAGGCATCGCAAAGCTGACCACACTGCAGATACATCACCCAGGAATCGCACAAGCTCGAGATCCAGGCCCGTCCTCCTATCGCCGTCACAAACGCCGTCTCCTGGCGCAGCGAAGGCATCCGGTACCGGAAGAACGAAGTCTTCCTCGACGTTGTCGAGTCGCTCAACCTTCTCGTCTCTGCCAACGGCAACGTGTTGCGCTCCGAGATTCTGGGCGCCATCAAAATGAAGTGCTACCTCTCCGGTATGCCCGAGCTGCGGTTAGGCCTGAATGACAAGGTCATGTTCGAGACGACGGGACGAGCCACGCGGGGTAAGGCGGTCGAGATGGAAGACGTCAAGTTCCACCAGTGCGTGCGGTTAAGTCGATTCGAGAACGACCGGACCATCAGCTTCATCCCGCCGGACGGAGAATTCGAGCTGATGAGCTACCGGTTGAACACGCAAGTGAAGCCGCTGATCTGGGTCGAGTGCATCGTCGAGAGCCATTCAGGCAGCAGGATAGAGTACATGCTCAAGGTACGTTCCTTTAATGACCTCTCGGCGCACAGCGTCAGAAAGCTGACAACGGCTCGCAGGCCAAAGCGCAATTCAAGCGACGCAGCACGGCCAACAACGTGCAAATCATAATACCGGTGCCTGACGACGCGGACACGCCTCGATTCCGGACGAACATCGGCACGGTGCACTACGCGCCTGAGTCGTCATCGATTGTGTGGAAGATCAAGCAGTTCGGCGGCGGCAAAGAATTCCTGATGCGGGCGGAGCTGGGGCTGCCGTCGGTGCGCGGCGACGACGAGAAGGGCGGCGGCATGATGGGCGGTTTTGGTGGCAGTATGGGCGGCATGACGAGCGGCAAGGGCAAGCGGCCCATCAACGTCAAGTTCGAGATTCCCTACTTCACCACGTCGGGTATCCAGGTCCGCTATCTGAAGATTATCGAGCCCAAGGTATGTTTGCTTGCTCCCCATTCCGCAGCCACCATCACTTGTCTACTTGGATATGGGTGGTTGGATGTGAGTGTGTATGGACATTTTGACTGACGCTTTTCTTTCTTTAGCTGCAATACCCCTCCCTGCCATGGGTGCGCTACATCACGCAGTCGGGCGACATATCAGTGCGCCTGCCCGACGTGCAGTAAACGGGGCGGCGGACTCGACGACAGTGACGATGACGATGACGGGACAGGACGGGACAGGACGGGATCTAGCAGAGGAAGGGGAGGAAAGAAGCGTGCTTTCTGCTTGCCTGCTGTTTGCTGCGCGGGTTATGAGGGCTCACTACGCCTGAGATACGTATGGCATGGCTTTTCTTGGAGCGGGCAAGCAAGAATTGATTGGACGCGAAGCTGCATGAATGAATGCATGCGTGTATGCACTAACTGGTTGTTGGCAATCAGCGGGAGCGAGTCGAGGGAGAGGCATTTGCAAGCTGCGTGCGTGCGTGATGCTGCGCTGGGTGGGCGGCATGATGGGATTGTTCACGCGGGTTATGCGTGCATGAGCGGCTGCCCTGCTGTCTCGTGTGGGGAGGATAGTTAGAAAGACAACGAAGGCTTAATTCAGGATTGATAGGTATGGCTGTGGCTGTTTTTGTGCAAGTGTGGTGATAATCAATATCACAAACGTATCACAGAGGCATGTCACAACATCGTAACTGGCGTTGCATGCGTCATGTGGAAGATGAGGTAGTGGACGTTCGAGTCCTCTATTTCTGCTTCCACCCCATCGCGTATCGTTCATCTTCGTTGTTCTTTCTAGTTCTGTTTGTTCGTATGTATGCGCAGTGATCGCTAAGCGTACGGAAGGACGTTGGGACTGAAGTCTAGGTAGTCATTATAAGAGTTAAGTAAATGTAGTAAGCTTACACCATGCGGATGGTAAACTGGTAGACCAGTACCTAGGGATGTAAGTAGCCAAACAAGAGAAGTTGGCTCGGGTTCGTGTAAGGTCGCGGCTTTTGCGCGTGTAGACGCGGGGATGAGATCAGTGGTGCTGAAGACTGTGTGTTTGCTTCTACCTGTTGCTTGCTCTTGAGTCTAAGATTCGACTTTAGATAGATAAAACGGATGCGGGTATGAACTTTGGCATAGCTACTTTTATAAGACGGATTTTGAAGTACTGGATATAGAGCTTGGTTCTTTGTGACTCGAGCGAGGAGTTGGTCCCGAAGGATGAAGTATGCGGATCTTAAAACGATACTGGCACATTTGTATTCACTATAAAAGAGAAATTTATTATACTGTATGAGAGGGTTTTTAATAATTTGTCTTTAAACATTATAACTATTATATACTGTTTTTCATCACTACAAATATACGTTTAAAGGTCTAGAATTCTAATGATACTCAATACCTTAATACTCTTAGAAAAGGATATAAGTAGTGCCTTTAAAATAGTCTTTTACCTAGCTATAGGTCTAAGTCCTACGTATAGAAAAGAATATTATATAACATATTAAACCTATACACGGTGAAAACAATATTCAATTTGCAATATTTATGAACATGTTTATCTCCTTAAGAAGTGAGCCACGCCTGGCAGTGACAAACGGTACTACTATAACCACTGCTACCTACCGTAAGCACTATCCTTGTCCTTGTATATCCTGGCATCACTGTGTCAAAGAAAAACATCGAGGTATTTAATCCAAGTACTTTCATACCATAGAAAGACAAGATCCTATAAATCCGAAGGAAAAGACGTCTTTACACCTCGGGAATCATATAACGTATACACTACCACTCTCACCATGTCCAGACATATCCATACAACATGAATACCAGACGCGGCAAGCAGCAAACAACCCGAGACACACGGCACAAGACAAGCAAAAAGAAAACCTTGGTCGAATGCCTCGATGCGCAACTCCAACACCACCACGAGTCCACGACCACCCCCAGCCTTAAGAGTACGTGGACACTGGGCAAGCAACGCTAAGCCGACGCCAACATCAATGACGAAAAGACAACACCAGTAGCACCACCACTGCCATGAATGCTTACCAACCAAACCAACACCGCCACAACAAGCCAAGGCAAGACGGTGAGCCGGAGCCAGCGCTAGCAACTAGCACCACAACAACAACAGCGCCAGCCCAAACGCCCTAGTATGTAGTAGATCCCTCAAACACCCGAACCCGATCCCGATCCAAAGCTTAGAGCCAAAAGCCACAACGAAAAAATCAACCCATCACATTGCCCACCAGCACGCACACCGCCACCGCCACCAACACCCCGCTACCACTACACACACCGACAACCGCCTGCCGATACCGCCACCAGTAGTGGGTAGTAGACTAGTAGTAGTGGCCAGCGCGGCAAGCCACCAAAAGCAGGCAACCCAGAAACCTAGAAAACGCATGCCAGCCTATGAAGCGTCCCACGTGGTGAGCAGAAAAGAGCAGGATCGAGAGATCCAAGAGAAAAGCTGCAAAAA
>NW_022983545.1:43690-56410 GCF_010093885.1 Aplosporella prunicola CBS 121167
GTAAGGGAGGCATCGACCACACACACACACCGACGCAGACCCCAGCATCTGGCGTCCTAGAGCACCCAACTCATCCTCAACCTGAGTCCTCGCCAAAAAAAGAAAAAGAAAAAGACTGGATACGAGACAATGCCGCCCAAAACTCCATACCTCCTACATACGAGTGCGCCAGACCCACCCATCCTCCCACGTCCCCTCTCCAGGCGACGCCACTATCGATACACACAGACGCCCGCGCCGATAAGGAGATAGCCCTGAGATACGGTAGGAGAGAAAGTATAAAAAAAAATTCCACTGGCTCTGCCGCCGCGAGCCGCACCGCACCGCACCGCCTCAGCCGGGGAGACCGGGGCCCGCAGTTGGCAGGAAGACCAGGGTCAGACGGCCGGACCGAGGCCGGCCCGAGCCGACCCGATCCGGCATCCGAGAGATGCTAGGTAGGTAGGTCTTGGTGGTTTGTTGCGGCGTCGCTGCGCTTGTGCCGAAAAAGTCGTTGTGGTGGTAGTAAGGGATATCGAGTGTAGTAAAAGAAGTCTAGAAAAAACGTATTGTATATATAGCGCCACCAATGCAAGAGTTTGAGCGTGAGTATGAGCATGAAGCGTCGACATGAGTATGATGAGCGTGATGAGCGTGAGCATGAGAGATATAGAGGGAATGGAAACTCGCTCGAAAAGACGCCATGTGCCCCAAACAACGAAACCGCGACCCGCTGAGAGATGGATGTACGAGAGATAGGACGAGCAGGAAGAGGAAGAAATAATAGGAAATATCATAAGAAAAGCCAACCCTAAGACTCCAGGGCGCTGGTTGCACGCACCCGTGGAATCTGCCTCGTTACCCTAACTTCCTCCTTGCCTTCTTCCTTCAATCCGGCCCTGCATCACCGCCTGGGAAACCGCCATTTGTACAGAGAAAGAAGAAGAAGACTTGAAAAAGAAGGGGGCAAACAAGAAGAAAAACGAACGAACGAAAAGCAAGGCTAAATCCAATAACAATGACAAACTGGGCTGAACTGGGCTTTGCCGTGGTATCAAATCGATCGCAAATCCACAAGTCATCATAGACATCAGCGAATACAACAAAAGTCAACACGCTCCTGGAGGCCAGGCTTAGCGCGCTGCGCTTAAGTCTTAGGCCACCTGGACATCAGACCCTCCATCCATCGTCCATACAGGACGTCGGCCAGCACGCCCGCATGCTCCATGCCCGGCTTGACGTAGCCCGGCAGCTTCTTCTCGTCAATGACAGAGCCGGAGCCCCGGCGCGCCTTGACACTGGAGATGCCGTCGTCGCTACCGTCGCTGCCAACCGCGGTGGCGGTTGACTGCCGCCGGCGGTGCGACTTGACGTGCGAGTTGTCCCGCGTGAGCATGAGGCGCTGCTTCGTCGGTGTGTTGGGCGCCGACGACGAGTCATCGGCATAGCATGCACTGTCGTGGCTGTGCTTCATGGTGCTGGGCGTCTGAGGACGGGTGGGTAGAGCGGGCTGCCTGTTGGGGCTGCAGCTGGCGCTGGTGAGAGGCGTGTGCGGCATGCCGGCGGGCGCCATGCCGAGAGCTGAGGCGAGCTTCGGGTCGCCGTTGAGCTTCTCAACGAGCGTGCGGAGGAGCAGGAACTCGCCCTCGGGGTCGAGCCGGTCGAGGGCGGACCACGCGTGCGCCACTTGGGCGAGAGCCTCGCGCTTCTGCTGAGAGGCCGTGGAGGCAAAGGTCTCGTGGAAGGCAGCGTCGACGGCCTTGACGTAAGCACGGCGTCCGAGGAGAGACTCCTTGGTGAGGCGTGAGACGGTAGCCATGGTTCCAGTGGGGAGAGGCGGCGTGTTCTCGTTCTGAGACTCCGGAAGCAGTGTAGCGCTGGAAGAGACGGAGCCGCTGCTGCCAGGACGCTTCGTAGTACCAGAACGGGATTCCACGGTCGAGTTTTGGCCAGAGATGGACATGCGACGGAACTGGCGTACCGTCGAGTTGCTGTTGCCGAAGGACATGTCGACTCCGAGGGGCTCCCTAGCGTTGCTTACACGACGGGCAGTGCCGGATGTGTTGTCGCATGAGACCCGGATGGCAGTTGCGGCAGAAGAACGGCGGGAGGGTGGCCTTTGGGTACCACTGACGCTACGATTGAAGTTGAGCCTATGCGCGATGTCATCGGGGAAGTCGCTCGATGTCACACGCGGCGCCCTCTTCTTCGTTTGCGGCTTCTGCACGGGCTTAACGGTGTCGAACACCCAGTCGTCATCGTCCTCGTTGAGCGGGGAGATGTCTTGCCTGAAAGTGGGTCAGTGAATTGTTCAAAGCTCATGTGCAGGGGGTGATAGACGTACATTGTCTCGGCATAGTACTTGGGGTGGTGGATCTTCCTCTGGCGGGCGTCGAACATCTGCCTCCGCTCAATGAGCTCACGCAGGCCCTCGATCCTGCCTGCGCGCTGGATGAACTTGTGCCTAAGAAGCTCCTTGGCGGTAGGCCTCCTGTCAGGGTCCTTGACCAGGCACTGGGCGACAAAGTCCTTGTACTCCTTGCTGTACTCGCTGCCCTCGAGGCGCGGGGCCGGTGCCTTGGGGATGTGGAAAAGGATCTTCATGGGGTGAGTCTCAGCGTGCGGTGGCTCGCCCTTGGCCATCTCGATGGCAGTGATTCCCAAGGACCAGATGTCGGCTTTGAAGTCGTATCCCATCTCTTGAATGACCTCCGGCGCCATCCAGTACGGCGTTCCGACAAACGTCATGCGTTGCGACTTGATGTTGGTCAACTGTGCAGCGACACCGAAATCCGCGATCTTGACCTTTCCGGTTTGCGAGAGAAGGATGTTGGCGGCCTTGATGTCACGGTGGATCTTGCCGGTCTGGTGGAGGTAGTCGAGGCCGAGCAGCAGCTCACGGCAGATGATGGCAACGTGCGCCTCACCGAAGGGACCAGGCTTGAGCTGCGCAACAATCAGTATGAGTTCCGGAGGTATGACGCGCTTTGACACGCACCAAGTCCAAGCAGGAGCCTCCGCCCAGGTATTCCATAACAATCCATAGCTTGACACCGCGCACAAAGCTGGCCTTGTACTGGGTGACGAAGGGACTGGCGCATGTGCTCAGCAGGGCGATCTCCTGCTGGATTTCCCGGATATCATCGTCGCTGCCTTCGAGGTCGATCTGAAGAGAGAGAGGGTAAGCGAGCTGGCGTCAGGGTCGCGCGGCGGGGGACGTACGTGTTTGATGGCGACGATCTCGCCGGTGGACTTTTCAATTGCCTTGTAGACGACACCGAAGCTTCCACCTGTGCAAAAAAGGTCAGCCACGAATAGGTGAGAGCTATGGGGGAGACGTACTGCCAAGCTCCTCGAGCACCTGATAGTTATCAGCCATTGCGCCGGAATGATTTGAGCGGAAAAGTGGCGCAGCCAAGGACTGAAAGCGGGGACAGGTGGGAAGCGCCCCTCGGGATGGAAGCAGAAGTACAATATGAATGCTTGGGCCGGGAATTGCTGGAAGTGGGAATGGCCGGGTGTATGTAGGGCTTGTGGGCGGTGAGCAAGCGTGTGATGGTGGATAGTTGCCGAAGCGACCGAGCAGAACCGCCGAGATGATCCCCCGCCCAAACGCGCGGAGCGAACGCGGTCCATCCGACTGCGACGCCCTCCCCCGGCCTGAGGCGACCCGCGCGCTGCCCAAATCCTCGTCGCTGCTCCAGCCCTCTAGCCGCCAGCCCTGCAGATCGCGCGCGCTTCAGCAGCAGTAGCCGTCGCCGCACCGCAGAAAAGCAGCACTGCGCGGCCACAGACGACGCGCCGGAGCCGCCTGTTCGTGACGCGAGCCCGACGCAGCTTGGTCCAATTGGTCTGCCACGTCAGATGGCGCAACGCCTTCCCTTTGCTCTTTGCAGCCAAGCTCCCTCCTTCTCCCAAGGTCTCCCTGACTGCCAGCCTAGCAAACTGGGCGGCGACGGCAAATTTTAAAATTAGCCCGGGCGCCCTACGAGGCGCATGCTGCAATGCACCGGCGCGGTTGGGCAGTCGTGAGAAAAACTTCTAGAAGACGGTGGGGCTCTCAATGCTCTTTCGACACCACATGATCCATAACGTCATGAAGCAGGATTCTCCGCGTGGTCATGGGAGGATCGTGGCAGTGTTGAGAGGGATTGGGCAGGACTGGTTTTCGTCGTCGTCGTTGCTGGCGCGCCTGGAGTTCGGACTGGAGTTCGGACTTTGATCATCAATCATCATCGACCCTGCAAGAATGGAGGCGTCTGTATGCACTGATCGACGCTACAGCGGTCCAGCGGTCCAGCGGCCTGCTCGGTATCGCAGTAGACGGCTAAAACGACCCCTTGCGGCGTGCTGCAGAGGGTCAAAACGACCCCCATGCAGTCCCTATTTGAAGCAAATGGGCCCCGTTTCAGCTGCGGGCTCCGGTCTAGCGAGGACTAGGACGAGGGACCAATCACACAGGGCGTTTTGCGGACATGAGGATGATCCCATCAGCCTCTTTGCGGGGTCTGATACGCGACCCGAACTCTCCGCGGCCCTGACGCTCGCGATTAGGCGCCCGTCGATCTGTGCGGTTACCGCGAGCAACCGTCGAGCATTGCATCTATCCCTGGCCGTTTCCTCATGTCCGTCGTCGTCGCCCTGCGTCCTCATTTCTCCGCCCCTCCCCCCGTCCTCCCGTCTCTCCCAGCAAGGGCGGCGACGACGGGGGGCATGCGAACTCCCGCCAAACCCCCGTCGCTGCGCCTCCAGCTCCTCCCGTCGGAAAAAGGTTGCTGCGGCCCCGGCTGTCCGTCCCGTCACCTCGGCCATGGATCCAGGTCTAGATGCTGTGATCAAGCTGAAACCATCCTCTGCTCCTGACAACTGCATCCAAGCATGACATGATTAACGTTCTTTTCTTTCCTTCTTGATTGCCTGCCGAAATAATGCTCACGGACAGCTCTCAGCGCGCCCCGGCCGCGCGTCATCCTCCCGCTGCTTTCGTCCAGCCTTCCCGCGACCTTGAAACGCCGCCCCTGAAGTCACGAGCCATGCCGCCGCCCTCATTACCCAGTCGACACCTTCATTCCAAAACTAGCTCCATGTCCTCGACCTCGCCCTCGAATACGCCGTCGATGCCGGCCCACGCTCGTTCCATGTCGCACGCTGACGTCGCCAGTCGGCAGAACAAACGTCTGTCGCTGAACTTCCCCATCCAACCCGCTGCCGGCAGCATTCCTTCAACTCCGCGTTCCCGTCCCGCTTCCTGGATCGGCAGCCCGGCCCATATCCCGGACAATGCTTCGTCTGTCGCTTCTCCGGTCTCCAACGATGGCAACTTCCTTACGGCGCTGGCAGCCCAGGAGAGGCGCGTCTTGGAACTCAAAGAGGAGCTATCCAAAGCCGAGGAGCGGCTGAAAGAATTGAAGCGGCAATGGGTCGGCCATGATACTTCCCAGAAACGGAAAGACTTGCACGGATTCACGCCGCTTCCGCCACTCACGACCAGTTTCTCCAACCTTGGCGTCAACGACGATGCTGCTGATGGAGAGACCAATTGGATGCACAAGGAGATGGAGAGGAGGAAGGCGATTTTGCATGGACAGAGGCAGTCGAGCCGAAAGGTCTTCAGCGGATCCAGGCACACCCGCGCTCTCTCTCTGCTTTCGCCGGCCAAGGATCTCTCAAATTCCAATACGGACGACGCGCAAGGCTTGACGCGCTCGTCAACCATCCCGGACACTCCGAGCGACGCCACCGAGCAGGAAATGCGCGACGCCCTTCTGCGCACCGGGAAACAGATGGCTACGGATTTCAAAGACGGCTTGTGGACGTTCATTGAAGATTTGCGCCAAGCCACCGTCGGAGATGAGGGTGTCAACGGCGCGCATGGACGCACCGGGAGCGGACAGCAACTCCAACCTAGCGGAGCGAACATTGGTTCCAGCAGCTCCACGAGCCTTGGCCGCTCGAAGAGCCTGGGGCATGCGCGTAGGCCGAGAACGACGCAGCCTTCCGGAGACGGTTCCGCGCTCATCGATATCGAGGCCTCGTTTTGGAGGGATAACGGCGTCGAAGAGCCCACGCCGCCACAACCCGCTGTCGTCAAGTCGAAGCATGCCAAGACGCCACGAAACCGATCAAGCCAGAGCCTCGAGGACAACTGGGACGACTGGGACAACACGCCCACCGAAGCGTACAAATCCGGCCATTCGAGCGCCAACAACTCCATTTCGCTTTCGGAAGGACGCACTTCTCCGCCTTGCTCTGAGCGCAGCAGCCCACGGACGAGTACCAGGTACGTACCAGCAGTAGGAGAACAAGACGTTCAGGTATGTCGAGTTCAAGTTGGCTCCGGATGATTTGCCACCCTTTTTGACTATCTCGCTTCCCTTTGACCGCCTGGCGATGTCAGTCTGCTGTACCTACCGAGTGCTTCTTCGGTAGTTACGGTAAGACCTCAACTCAATCTTTTGGTGCTTTACAAGCATATGATTCGCAAGTCTTGCTGTACCTACCGAGCATTCCCGCGGTAGATATGGATGGACTTCTACCCTACCCTTTGCCACCCTACAAGGGTACGAAGTGCAAGTCTGCTTTGTCTACCAAGTACTCCTTCGGTAGATATCGACAGCTTCGATTCGTACCCTTTAGTACTTTACAAGGGTACAAGGTCGCAAAGGTGTAAGGGTGAAAAGGTAAGTTACATATCTATGAGTGCGATATCACTTGAGGTAGGCAAAATAGTCGAAAAGGGTTGGCGAATCATCCGGAGCTTTTAAGTTACCGGGAGAAAGACGGAGAGCACAAAATATTGGTGGCGACATTGCGATGCCGGCACAACTGCACCTATGCTTGAACTTGCGGCCTTCTTACTCTACACGTTCTTTGTTTGTTACCCAAAACTAACGTAAATCTATCTATAGTTCGGCCGGTATTGCTCCTCTGGACTTCAGCAGCATGCAAAAGAAGAGCAAGCGCGTGTCAACGGGCTCAATGGTCTCGTGGCCCGCCCTCAAAACGCTGTCACCAAGCAGTCTGGGCCGTGCAGCCTCAAGTTTGATGAGCGAGTGGGAGAAGAGCATCACGTCACCGACCGAGGGCTGGTGTGCTGAAGCCGAGGCCATGGAAGACTACATCGCGTACAAGCCGGTCAAAGACAGCAAGGCCGAGTGACTATTGGCGTACGAGATGTGCTATCCCTAAGCCGACCGAGTTCCACCACATTCGTTACTTTTCCTCGATGCGACATCCTTCTTTTTTGATTCCTTTGACTTTCGGTTGCATCGACGAGCTTTTCAGACGCCATACACGATTTTTATGGATATATTTGAACTCAGCGCGGCGACGCCTGAAATTTACGGACGGCCAATGACCCGGCCGGCTTCACTTGCTACTTCCCTTCACCCGGCCGGGAAGGACGCGTCAGACTTACATTCAAGAAGAGACGTTTGTATATGTATATATAGCTTTTTCGCTTCGGTGTACTTATGTTTATTTGTTCTCTCGCAAAGGGGGAGTCTAGTTTTATCTCTGTCTCTATCCGCATTCAGCGTGCATTGTAGAAACATTCAGCTCTATATTAAGCTCCATGATATAGCTTTCTTTATACTATATGGGAATGTAATCTGATTTTAGCATACGTAGAATAAATAGGTACGAAGTATATATCTCCAGCTCTATACGTAGCTGTCTATAAAGTTACATCTTAATATATAGTTGAGGGATAGCTAGGGCCGAAATAGAAATATTTAAGTAAAATCTACAATACCTACAGAATACTTTTTAGGTAGTTATAGTAAACTATTACACTATAGCTAGTAGACGCTATGTAATTATATAAAAGTAAAAATATACGAGTACTAGAGTATACTACGAGGGTATTATCCGATTACTAGAGTATCTATAAAGGTATAAAAATAAAATATTCGAAGAGTATAAAGGTACTTATAAAGGTATATAGGCCTAAAATTTTAAAGAGTAGAATATATTATATAATTCTATAGATGCTATCGCGTAGGGTAGGTAAAATATCTAGAGGGGAGAGGGATACCCTCGATTTCAACCCCTCTTAAGATATCTTTATACTTTGTATATTAGAACTCTTATATAGTTATAGGTGTTTTCGTGCCCTTGTATCGATTTATTTTTAGTATATATAATAACTCGCCCCCCCCTATCCTCTAGCATCAAGTATAAGTACGTAGCATTACCTGAGTAAAAAGCCGAAGTTATTTATAACTACCGAAGGAGTACTCGGTGGGGTACAGGAATCCTAGCTAAAAAAGTAGTTAAGGGGTAGGAAGAATAGTTAAAAAAGCGGGTAAATCATCCACAACCTATCAGTATATATCTCATGCGGTTTTCAGATACCATCATGATGCACCGAGCGATAGGTGTAGAGGTACTCTCAACAACCAAGTGGACAAGGCCCTCTCCATGGACCCAAAATCTACATGAAAACCATCCAGAACGATGATTGGCAGGCCGCCAGAAGCCGTCGCACCAGCGGTGGTGGCGGCCGGCGGTGGTGGCGACGGACGACGGCGGGATTCGGCGATTCCATCGGAAGTGGACCCTGGTCGATCGTCGCGTCCGGCCCAAAACTTCTCCAGCTTTGCAGCATCAGCCAGAAAAAACCCCAGCACCGCAACACCAGCGCCACGGCCCACGCACCCCCGCCATCCGCACAGCAGTAGTCGCCCCCGCGCTCTCTGCTCCAGAATCCCTACGAACCTCCGTCGCGTGTCTTCCCTGCAAGCACAACAAACACTTCCGTCACCACCATGTCTTTCCCCGGAATGATGCCAGGCGGCGGTGCGTTCCCCGGCGCGCGCAGCAATGATACGCAGGGCATGAGCGAGCAGGAGCAGGCGATGGTCAAGATGGTGAGGCTGATCCGCGTGCATGGGCGCGGAGGACGGGTTTGCTAACGCGCGGCGCAGATGCAAAAAGGCATGGAGTCCTGCGTGGCCAAGACGATCATGTCGGGCGTGGCAGGCGCAGGTATGGGTGCGCTGTTCGGCCTCTTCATGTCCAGTGTACGTCTCGCCCTCTTACCCTCTCGATGACATACCGACTGACCGCCGCTCGCAGATGCGCTACGACACGCCCCTCACGCCGCAGGGCCAGGAGATCGCGAAGCTGCCGATGCGCCAGCAGCTGCGACAGGGATTCAAGGAGATGGGCCGCGCGAGTTACAGCTCGGGTAAGAACTTTGGGCTTATTGGCGCGGTGTTCTCGGGGACTGAGTGTGCGATTGAGGGCGTAAGTTGCCTTTCTCCAAACCCCCACTCACGCAGGAGGACGATGAGTCGCTGACGGCATGTGCAGCTTCGCGCAAAGAACGACCTCTACAACGGCGTCGCGGCCGGCTGCATCACGGGCGGTGCGCTGGCCATGAAGGCCGGTCCCCAGGCCACGGCTGTGGGCTGCGCCGGCTTCGCCGCTTTCTCTGCCGCTATCGACTACTACATGAAGCTGCCGCCGGATGAGACGCGCAACCCTGTCATCTAAACGGGGGTATATGTCAACGGGAGTGTGCGATACCAGTACCACTGTACGATAGCATAGACGGCGGACAACGACGACGAGATGCATAGATAGAGGGCCTGTTTGGCTTGCGTGCTTTTCCGCTCTGGAGAGGCTGGGTGCGAAAGATGGGGTTTGGCATGTTGGGCTAGGCGTTATGGTTGCGCGAGGGGTGCGCATTGGGCTGGCGTTGGTAGAGGATATCCCCAATCGACATTTTCAAAAGACGAGCAAGCGGCATCTGTGTATAATTAGGATGCCATCATGCAAGAGCGTTAGAGCTTTCGATAAGTGAGTAGAACATGTCCAGTCGCAGTGTCCTAGGAGTGCTAGTGGACATGATGCAGGGGGTCCTCACACCAAACACTTAAGTCTTTGTTTTCGACAATAGCTAGATGAGAAAAGCATCGGGAGTAGTATCGATACTGACGATTTGGCCTAATGATGCGGCTCATCAAATTGGGTTGGAGACGTTGGTCAGCAGCTCGATGTCATGTTGCCGCACACAATAGAGGAGCCTTTACTACTGTCAAAGGCATACCTTCATGAGCGATATAATTAGCTACGACACGCTCTGATGAATAATGATATCCTCCTCCGAGTGTAGTCTCTTGGCTTCCATCCTGTGCCACAGGGCCTCGACTGCCGGTGTTTTCCCGACAAGACTAAATCCGTTAAAGCCGCGACAGGCATCCGGAGGCATCCATGTCGTCGTCAACTCCACACCTCTACGCCTCCCACTACCACCTTCTTCCATTATTGCTTTGGACATTGGCGACAACAGCCTCAATCCCCTACATATACCCAGCGTCAGACGCTCTTGAGTAATTTCCAGAAGCAGAAACTCGGTAGGCGCGCCTTTCTTTGCCATCGTTCTTCATGCTGCGTCGGCAACCCTGGGGCGAGCGACTTCCTGTGAAAGATGCTTGGACCGCTCCTTCATGCTCGGAGAAGCGGTTGAGATGAGACATCGACTTTTGCTTTGATCCCCTTTTTGGACGATTTGAATATAGTCACCGTTTCCAGTATCACAATTCTTGGGAGTGCAACCCAGGGACTGCTATGATCGGTCACCAACCCACCAGAATGAGGTTGTAGGAATACCCGCTTGGCTCCGTACTGCTTTTCTATTCGACCCCATGAAAATAGCTTCCTTGAACTTCGTCTTTCTTCGCATCACGGAACGTCCCGGTAACTGACTTTCGAATACAGTAGAGCGACGCGTGACCCGCGCGTGGAGCTCCCACAATGCCGCTGTTAAGAATGGCATCCCGAGGCCTGCCTCGCCAATCAACAAGCCTGGGAAGTCTCCGTATCCTTGGATCTAACCCAACCAAGGTCTGGCAACCTACGGTCATCCGCTCCTACGCTCTGCGTCCTCCCAGGGGTTCGTTGCACAGGAGGCCAACGCCTTTACCACGCGTGGCACCCAGTACAAGTAGATCCAGAACGCCCAGAAGCCAGCCAGTGGGAAAGCCCTCGGAAGCACGCAGCGACCAGCCAGCGGGACAGCCTCCAGAAGGGGAACAGTACCAATCCAAGGTCGAGGCCGTTTCTGCCGCTCTCCGCGAGGGCGCCAAAAACGCCGACAACAGCCTCCTCTCTCCCGTCCATATTCCGGATGATCCGCATGGGATCATCAAGCCCGACCACCCGGCCATGTCCATCTTGAACAACTCGTCCATTGTCGTGCAGCGGCAGATAGAGATGCTGAACGTGTTCCTCGGCTTCGAGCAAGCAAACAAGTATGTCATCATGGACGGGCAAGGCAACCATATTGGTTACCTTGCGGAAAAAGAGCTTGGATTGGGTGGCACGATGGCGAGGCAAATGTTCAAGACCCACAGGAGCTTTGAGACGCATGTGTTTGACAAGAACGAACGGGAAGTACTGAGAGTAAGTGATCCTACAGCTATAAACCATGGAAGTTCCAAGGGAGCCAACTTGCCCAGCCTTTGATTATCCTGCCCTCCCACACGATGCCAAACACGTATGGACATATGGCTTGCTTTTGTACCCTATGACTGCCACGCCATTATACCCTTGCACAGTACTCGATTGTAGTGCTACAGCTACCTGTAGCCCACGAAGAGGTACTCTGTAGATATAGCAGGCGTATAACAACAGCCAGTCAAGGAGTGGGCAAATAGTTTCAAGGGATGAGCAAATTATCCAGGACCCTTCACGACTAACACCACAACCAGTTCCACCGGCCATTCAGCTACATCAACTCCTGCATCCGCGTATACGACCCCACGCAAACCACTGACCCGCAACTCTCCGCGGAGGACATCACTACGGCCAACAACAGCAGCGGCACCGCGCTCGTCAACCAGCCCCCGGCCCCGCACCTCCACTACTCGCAAATGCGCGTCATCGGCGAAGCGCAGCAGCAATGGGCGCCCCTGCGGCGCAAATACAACCTCTTCCTATCGCGGGACGTGTCCACAATCGAAGAAAGCGCCACCACCACGCAAAACCCCAACCCCAACACCAACACCAACAACAACGACAACAGCAACAGCAAAGCGCTCCAGACGACAACCGACGCCAACCGCGCCATGGTCCAGTTCGCATACGTCGACGAGCCCTTCCTCTCGTGGGACTTTTCGCTCCGCCGCTCCGACGCCTCGCTCCTCGGCTCCGTGAACCGCAACTTCGGCGGCTTCGCGCGCGAAATCTTTACCGATACGGGCGTGTACGCGCTGCGCATGGACGCGTCGGCCGTCGAGCATCTGCAACAACAAGAGCCACCACAACAACAACAGCAGCAGCAGCAGCAGCAGCAGACAGCCCTAGCCACCGCCCCAGCAATGACGCTCGACGAGCGCGCCCTCATGCTCGCCACAGCCGTAACCATCGACTTCGACTACTTCAGCCGCCACTCCAGCGCCGTAGGCGGAGGCATGGGCCTGCCGATCCCGATCTGGATCCCAGGGATGGGGGGCGGGGCAGCCGCCGAAGGCGGGGCCGTAGGCGCAGGCGGCGCGGTGGTCGGAGCAGGGGAGATCGGGGCCGCGGAGGCGGGCGCCGGCGCGCTGGGCGGCGCTGCGCGCGGCATGGGCGCTAGTGAGGGCGCGGTCGCGGGCGTGGGGTCGGTTGCTGGCATGGAGGCTATGCGGCGCGGCCAGGGTGGTGGTGCTGGTGCTGGCAGCGCTGATGACGCGAGCCCGGTCGCTGGGGATCCGTGGGGTAATGGGGGTGGTGATGGGGGTGCTGGTGGTGTGG
>NW_022983545.1:56551-173330 GCF_010093885.1 Aplosporella prunicola CBS 121167
GAAGATCTGGCTCGTGCGGGTGGGGATGGTGGTGGAGAGGGCGGCGGCTGGCTGGATTCGTTAAGTGAGTTCTTTGATTAGTTTTGCGGGGGGTTGTGGCGTGTTGTCGGTATGGAGAAGAGACAGTGACGGGGGGAGGTGGAGGCGTGGACAGCGAATGGTAGTGATGGGCGAGCTCTGCGTGAGAGGCTTTTCAAACGAAGCCATATGCATAATTTGCATCCTTGTAAAGCGGAAGCCATCACTACCACTTGGAGAAGCCGCCAGTGGTACTTGAAAGAGTCCGTACATAACTCGATTCTGCTCATGTATATACATAAGACAGCTTCCTTAACCTCACCAAAATATATCACCACACTCAATTCACCCTATCATCAAGCCCCACTTCACTTTCCCATATAGACACCAGAACGCAACCGACCCACCACATCACCCAGTCGCAAGCATTTTATTTACCTAGAACATTCGTGACCACATTCCAACATCTATCATATCTGTTTCGCTAAGGCTTGCCCAAAAACCCCTCTCGCAACGATCTACGAAAGGTCAATCTTCCATCCCTTACCAATACCCACCTTTGGGTCCCGAACAATGGCGTAGTTCGTCTTGCCATTCTCGCCCTTGTGGAAGGCAATGCCGGCCTTCTTTCTGCGCTGGCTCTCCTTGGCGCCCTCCTCGCTGACATAGACCTCCGTCTTGTCCGCCCACGCGTCCGGCGCGCCCACAAAGATGACCTTCTCGACGCGCACCTTGGCAATGGCCTTGAGATATGCCGCCGTCTTGGACCCGCTGGTCGCAATGTCCACCGACGTCAGCGCGTTCGTCGTCGTGTCGAACAGGAAGCGCCGGTGGATGTACGCGCCCTGCTGATAGTCGAACGTCTCGCCGTCGTCGAGGTACAGCGAGCCCTCGGCGCTGCCGGCGCGGTCCAGGACCACGACGAGCGTGAACGGATCAAACTTCATCAGACCGCTGCTGCGGCGAGGGCGGTCACGGCGAGGGATGATGTGGCCACCCTGCATGAGAAGAGGCATCTTCTCGAGGGGCGCCTTGATCGTGTGCATACCCTTACCAGAGTAGGTGGTGTAGTCAAAGTAGTCAAAGTAGGTCTCGTCATCGGCGATGTAGATGTCCACGCTCTCGGCTCCAGCCGTGGTGACGGGCTTGGCGAGGAGACCAGTCGAGCCAAAGTACAGCTGGTCGTCAACGGCAAAGCCCTTCTCGTCGCCCGGGTGAACATAGTAGTTTGGCCGGACGATGGGAGCGCCAGTAACGCTAGCCTCGTGGAAGGCAGTGTACCAAGCCGGCATGAGGGCGTATCTGAGACGCAGGGCCTGCGTGATGAGTTCCTTGTAGGGCGAGCCAACAAGGAAGGGCTCGCGGCGGCGCGTGTCAATGTGAGCATGGCCTCTAAAGAACGGGTACCAGATACCGGCTTGGTACCAGCGCGTCAACAGGTCCTTTTCGGGGTTGCCGAAGAAACCACCGACATCGGCACCGGCAAAGGGATAGCCAGCAATGTTCTGGTTCAGAACCATGGGGATAGAAGCAGCAAGATGGTCCCACTTGGCCTGGTTGTCACCAGTCCACATGGGGCCGAGACGCTGACTGCCAGAGAAGAAAGAACGGGTCAAGACGAACGGACGACGGACTTCTCCAGACTTGCGCTCAAGCATCGCTTCGTAAGTGGCATTGTGGAAGGTCAAGCCGTTGATGTTGTGAACGTCGCGGTGCTCCCAGTTGCCGTAGTGCATGTTATCCTTCGGCATGGTGGTCTCGGGGCCGTTGAAAACGGACGGCTCGTTCATGTCGTTCCAGATGAAGGTGTTAGGGAAGGAGCCAACAAACTTGTCGTACTTGAAGAGAGACTTCCACCAGGTAATGGCCGCGGGGTTGAAGCAGTCGACCCAGTAAGAGGAACCCGGCCAGCACCAGCCCTCGTACTGCTTGCCTTCCTTGGTCTTCGCCACAAGATCCTTGCCCTTCAACTCATCAATGATGGGATAATCGGCAGTGTTCTTGATGTGGGGATCAATGATAGCCACAAGTTTACGGTCGTGCTGATCAAGCTGGGCGTGCATCTCCTTTGGCTTCGGAAAGGTCAAAGGATCCCACGTGAAGTACTTCTTCTCATGTGTGTACTCAATGTCAAGCCAAATGACGTCGTAAGGAATGTCGTGCTTATCGAACTTGCGGTCGACATCCATAACGTCTTCGTCAGTGACGTAGTTCCACCTGCACTGGTGGTAGGCAATAGCAAATTGCTGGGGGAGCTGAGTGAAGCCAGTCAGCTCACTGTAGCTCTTGATGACGTCCTTTGGCTCGGGACCGAGGAAGACGAAAACGTCCAAGAGACCACTTTCGGAGAACCAGTGAGTCTGGGTATCAGTGTGGCCGGCAACACCAAGGCTCAGAGCGTTGGCTGCACTCTTGGACTTCACGACATCAATCCACGTTTCGGCACCGTTCAACCAGAAAACACCGACGGTCGAATCCTTCCGGTGGGCCTGCATGAAGGGGATAGCGCCATAGAGGGTCATGGGGCTGTCCATCTCGTACTCGAAGACGTCGGCGTTGTAGAGACGGTAGGGCTCAGAGTGAGCTCCTTCTCCGCCGCTTTGAAAGTGTCAGTAGTGGTTCAATAAATGGACGGCGAGATGGAAATCATACCGAGTCTCCTTGAGCGACAAGGAGCCAGCGTGCTCCGGAATACCATAGACGTGTTCGTAACCGGGGAAGCTGATATCAAGGGCAACGCTCTCAGGACCTCTGGGCTTGCTGTCGGTGTTGCCACCAAACGACTCTTCCCACCAGGTGCTCTCGTCCTCACCTGCGTCCTTGTCGGCTTCCTCGGTCGCCGCCTCTTCGCCCTCTTTCTTCTCCTTCTCAATCTTCGGCCTCCAGTGCTCCAGGTTCAGCAAGCCGCGCTCGTTGAACTTGATGTGGCTCGTGCCATCACGTTTGAACTCAAGGCTGAGAGGAGCGTGGGTAATGACAGCTTCGAACTTGCCCCCAGGGCCGTAAACCACCTTGGTGGTGCCCTCTGGAGCGTCGGCACTGACCGCAGCGCCCATGCTGACGTCGAGTCCGCCAACAATGGCCCATTTTTCCGCTTCGTTGTATCTCTCCTTGCGTGCCTGGCTATCGTGACGTAGCTCAATTTCGCCCTTCTGTCTCTTCTCCTCGTCGAGGGTAACACGGGCGGTGCCGGACTCGAGGAACGTTACGGTGAGTGGGAGGCGGACCTCCTCACCGCTAGTGGCGATCTTCTTGAGGACCACGGCAGACAATTGGCCGTTGTGGAAGGTGATGGAGCTAGAATCGAGCTTGTAGGGGGATTCCCAGTTGTGGGCAAGGTGGGATGCAGTGTCAGCGTAGGCTCTGTTGCGCTTGCAGAAGCCTGATTGATCGCATGTTTTGAAGTTTCCGTGCTTCACCGACTCTGGTGGGCAGCGTTAGCAGGTTCGATGGAGCTTCGACAAGCTCAACGTGGTCTGAGAGCGATGGACGTACCGACCGGTGTGAGCAGGGCGCAGAGGGTCGCGAGCAGGAGAAAGGCAAAAGCCAATCTCGAGGACAGGATGCCCGCGGACATGATTCGAGAGAGTGTCGAGCTGCCGTCCGTGGAGCAGTGACAGTGGAGGACTTGTCGTGTAGATGATGGGCGCTATGGACAGCTAGCTTTCCCCAGGATGCCCCGGCGACGGGCACGTGACTGGCGGCCCTTAAGCCCCACCATGTTGACGAAAAGATCCCGCCCCTCAATGGAAAACCCTCCCGCTTCTCCTCCTATCTTCCAGCACCTCCGACCCAAAGACCGCGCTCTTCTCACCAAAGTCAATCAAGCCAAAGCTCAATCAAACACCGACAACATGACTACCGAGCAGACGTACGTTGACCGCCTTCTACCAAGTGAGGGGTTGTTGTTGCCAGCGAAGCTAACTCCGAACAGCTTCATTGCCATCAAGCCCGACGGTGTCCAGGTAAGATAGCCTCTTCCGCCTCTCTCCTCACATCCGAGGAACCTGGTTTCACCCCGAGATTGCAAGCCCCGTGAGCCGCGTGCTTTTCGGAGCTGCAATCATCGCCCAAACACCCCGCTCGCCGCCCAGGGGCCCGACACTTTGCTAACTTTCACCAGCGCGGCCTGGTCGGTCCCATCATCTCTCGCTTCGAGAACCGTGGCTTCAAGCTTGCCGCCATCAAGCTTGTCTCTCCTTCCCAGGAGCACCTCGAGAAGCACTATGCCGACCTCAGCGACAAGCCCTTCTTCAAGGGTCTGATCACCTGTATGGCCGCCTCCCCTTTCGGCTCGGAGGGCTAACCTCCGAGCTTCACTTCTACTACTGAATGCTCACTGACAACAACCCGCAGACATGCGCTCCGGCCCCGTCTGCGCCATGGTCTGGGAGGGCCGTGACGCCGTCAAGACCGGCCGTACCATCCTCGGTGCCACCAACCCCCTTGCCTCCGCCCCCGGCACCATCCGTGGCGACTTCGCTATCGACGTCGGCCGCAACGTCTGCCACGGCTCCGACTCCGTCGAGAACGCCAAGAAGGAGATTGACCTCTGGTTCAAGCCTGAGGAGGTTCAGAGCTGGAAGCAGAACGCCTTCGACTGGGTAAGTTTGATGGGGTTCTGTCAGTGAGTTTGCAGTGCTAACATCGCCGTAGATCTACGAGAAGGCCTGAACGCTCGGGGAGATTGACCCTGATGTGCCATTAATATGGCAACTAGCATGAGATGACGGCTCCATAGAACTGAATATAAAAAACAAACTTCCACAGCCGGGAACTTTCGGCCACACAAGCTTGACTCCTCAGTGACAACCATTTGTTTGCTACGAGTCGTGACTGATGTCCATTTCAGGGCTGTTGCTTGTCATGATTGCAATTACCTTGTGCATATGAGGGACAAAGGCGCCATTCCTTGGGTTCATAAGCACCAAGCTGTCCCAAGCACACCTCGCCAAGGTGCTGAAATCGAGGCCGACGATTTACAATTCCCATCTGTCTTACGAACGGATAACACATCCTGTGCAACAAAATCGAGGCTCACGATTCTTACAATTATCATATTTCACGAGTTGCACGAGGCCGAAAAGATGACGAGAGCATTTACTGCGCAGTACATGACCATCCTTGACGCATCTGTCCCATGTCTAAGGCTAGCAGCAGCGAAGTACGTCCATATATTCGGTGAAGACCAACATCAGCACTGTCAATCTCGCTGCTAGCATGAGTGAGCAGTACCATTTTCGAACAATTACGTCGGACCTCACGAAGCCACTCATGGTGCCACAATATCGCTACTACTGCTCCACCTACGCTAGAATTCGCACCGCAGACCGAATCTACGAATCCGACCATGTTAAAGATTGTCATATACGAGAAGTTGATGGAAGGTTTATGTGCTCTAAAGCCATCTTCTATCTAGTGGTAATTAGCGTCAGTATATATATACACGTATACTGAGACGGACTAATACTACTAAACAGAAACTAGACAGAAGTTGACTGAAGTCGCGTAGGGGTTAGAGCTAGCTATAGAAAACACATCTACGGCCATTTATAGTAAGCGAGAACCAAATACATATGAATTATGCTATGCCGTTAGAAGGAAGTTCAAACCACTATAATACAAGTTACCTTAAGTCGTCTAAAGTAACACGGTACTAACTAGATAGAAGCTATCTTATATATTATAATAATAAAAGCTATTATTAGGAGGAAACGGCGAGGATTATATCGTAAGATATTATCCCTATATCTATACGAAGCTGTTTATACAATTACGAAAAATCCTATACTTAATATATTTAGACCAAGATATAATCCCCCGACTTCATAATATTAAGAAGAATAGGAAGGAACCCGTCACCCTAAGAAAGTAGGTATTATATAACCCTAGAGGTTTCAAGATAATATCGTAGAATTCTACTACTATCTTCACACGAAGCTATTTATACTATTACAGAAAACCTACGGTTAATCCACCTTAACTATAATATATCCCCCGAACTCTACGGCTTTTAACAAGCTAGGAAGTAAACTATCATCCCGAGAAACAAATCTCCTATATAGCTCTAAAGACTAAAAGCTAAACTCTTAACTATTTATCCTTATCCAGCTATAGACCTATTTAAACCCACCCGAATCGACGTCCTACAACAGCATAAGAACATATCAGTGTCTACAAAGAACCTTGATATAAGACTGGAAAACAGATACAGTACATAAATTGACTGCTATACTACATTGCCTAAGAAAAAGAAAGTTTCGTCTTTCATATTTTCGACGCTGTCGATTCCACCGCTTCTCCTTCCGCTTCTCCACTGCCACGTTCCTCGCCTCCGCTGCCTTCCTCCCATTCCCTACCCTTGCACGGTGATACGACCTTGAGTAATTGTATAGTACTAGAATGAAACATTTGTCTCTGTATGGACGTGTTGCATCCGGCCCTATCCCCATGGAAGCAACCAAGTATTCTCGCCCGGTGCGCTTCACGTCCCCGCATACTCCACACAGCACCAGTATCCGCAAGCCGTTCGCACCCATACATACATATCCACGTACGCAAACGTAGATATGTGCCACACCACCTCACTAAAAAGAGCACAAGCAAACCAGAAATACCAATCTGTATTGCGAGCTACAAACACGACAGCCGGAGCAGAGAGCGGAGCTTAAACACACGTAGGTAGGCAAGTAGGTAGGTAGGTAAGTAGGTAATAGTGGTTTAACCAACGAAGGAAACAAGCCAGGGAAACGCCACCACGAGGAGGAGGAGAGAAGAGAGAATGGTATACCTAAAGCGCCACTTTCCCAAAAGCAAAGCCCACTTTAAAAAAAAAAAAAAAGAAAAGCGCCTAGAACCCACACCGACCTTCCCCAAGCCGTTCAGCCCAGCCCGGTCAACGCGACCAGAACCAGCCGCCACGGCTGCCATTCTGCGCAGCACGCTCACCATCATAGTCCGCGACAGCAGCACTGCCACTGCCGTTGTTATTCTCGCCGCCTCCACCGCCGAGAGAGCCCGAGCCGTCGCCCCTGGCCGTGTTGACCGTCTCGGAGCACTCTTCGCGGCCGTCGGCGAAGCGCTTCTTCAGCACCACGCGCGTCGTCACGGTGCCGTCGGGGGCGGTGTTGCGCTCGGTTGTGGTGAGCGTGGACAGGATGCGCGAGTTGGCGGGGTTGACGATGCCGGTGTTGGTCGAGGCAGGCTGTTGCTGCTGTGGCGTCGAGGACGGAGGGGTTGATGGTGGCGCATCACCACCGCTGGGCGCTTGTGGGGGGTGCGTGTTGGGGGAGTCGAGGAAGCGCTCGTACATGTCTAGCTCGGTCTGCGGAGCATCGTCGCTCGCGGCGCGGTCCTGTGCGTTGGTCGAAGAGGAGGAGCCGTTTCCGCGCGAAGATGTCGGGTAGTCGGATTCGCGGACGCCAGGGTAGCGATGCTCGGTCTGGTTGCTGTTGCTGTTGTCTTCGATTTTCAACTGCTTTTTGGGGACGTGCCATTCACCACCCTCCTCAACGTTCTGCCAGAATTCTCTGGTCCAGGGGTGGGTATCATAGAGATGAGCGTAGACGTAAGCGTTCCTCGCGAAGGAGAAGCCGGGGGAAACCCACATGGAGTGCCAGCCCATCGGCCGCCGGCCCTGGGTGACGGCCATCAGGTCGTTGAAGGCGTCAATGTACGCTGGGCTATCAACGCCCTGCTCTTCGGCTTCGGCTTCCAGCCTCACCGGAGAGTAGGGGTGTGAATGGAGCCATAAGAGCCTGTCCTCGACCTGGTTGGGTGGAAGCGCAGAGTGGAGACGTGATAACGAGGTAAAAGGATGGCGGAAAGCATCCCAAGGGAACGAATCGGTTTCCCGATCCTGGTCATTCTCTTTGCCGTCGCCGCGGCGGGGTCCCCAGAAACTGTTGTGGACGCCGCGGAACTCACTCTCCAGCTGCTTAATCCGGTCTTCCATGTCTTGCACTATGTCCTGCTTCCGGTGTGGGCTGTCGCTCTCATTGTTATCGGGCCAGATCCAGTCCAGCAGGTTCCGCCCGCGGGACGGCCGCTTCTCTTCTTCGGGGTTGTCTGGACCAAACCATGACTTGAAAAGCTCGGACATTTGCTCCAGCTCCTCATCTGCGCGACGTCTGGCTTCCTGAAGAGCATCCCGCTGCCGAGCGTCTTCTTTGTCCGCATCTTCCTGCGCCTTCCTGTCGTCGTCTTTTGGCGGCCAGCTCCAGGATCCAGACCAGTGGTAGGTCTTGTTCCCATCCTTGTCCTCGATGACCTCGGGCTCTACCTTCTTTCCGCCGAAAGACCAGCTCTTGGACCATTTCGGCGTGCGGGCGACGTCTTTTTCGTCATCGTTGTCACCGTCCCGCTTAGAGGTGGACCACTCCTTGGACCAGACATCTACGCTGCCACTTGCGACCTCCTTGTCATCATTTGCGGCAGCGGGAGCGTGGTCACGGAAGGTGGCGGGCAGGCCGACCAGGGTGTTCACGAGTGCGGAAACTTGGTCATCGGCGTAGCGACGGAAAGCGACGAAGGGATCGAAGCGGCTGGGGTCGTCGGGCTTCTGAGAGCGGTCGGGTGCGTTGGAGTTGTCTTTGGGAGACTTTGGGTCGTCCATTATGCTAACATGTCCAGGTAGTGGAGAGAGTGGAGAGACGGATGGAAGATGGAAGAGCAGTCAATGGTGGGGACCTTGACAGATGGAGCTTTGGGCACGTGATGGACCGAGCGCGGCAGCTGGATCGCGGCACACTGGTGACTGGGCTGGCACACTGACAGACAAACACGACACGTGTATTTCAAACAGATTCGCAAGCTCCAAACTACGACGATTTAAATAGATGCAAAACTCAATACTATAACCACTCACTCCTCGACGGTGGTAGACTCGCACATACCTACACACTCGTCGCACAGACCCCTACACGTGAAGGCGCGACGCGCCCTGGCGTCTCGCTTCCTGCGCTACTCTCTGACACTTCATTGCGACGCCGCATCTGGTATGGCTGGCTTCTAGGTAGCCACCACACTCTCCAAGACTATGAGGCCGGTACACGTCCGTGGATTGCATGCCACGCTCAGAGCGCGACTCTACACATGTCCTCTCCCACGCGCCAGTATGTCGTACCGCGCCACTACCTATACGCCCGCCCTCTTCCGCGCCTTTCACCCTCAGCCCGCCTTGCGCACCTTCGAGAACGATCGCAACTTCGACAACGGCATGCCCGCTGACGAGTCCATCCTTGCCGACCATGTCGCGCCCGAAAGCACCGAGTTCGGTCGTCAGGAACTGGGACAACATGACCACGACGGGTCGGGCGCCGAAATCTCACTAGAACCCGCAGACGCAGGAATGGTTGAAGTTCAGGCTGAGCCCGAGGCTGGCGAGCTCACAGAAGCAGTAGAGACGGCAGTCGTGGAACCGCCAGTCGAGGACCCATACGAGTTCACCTACACCATTCCCCCCACATCACCATATCCCGATCTGCCCTCGAATGAGATCAGGACTGAGCCGCCTCCTCCGACCTTTTTCAGCCACACATTGTTCCGCGGACCTGAAGGTCAGAGTATCAAGGTCGACTACTGCCGCACCCTCGAAGAGTCTGAGAGCGTTGCTAAAGAGTTCTTGGGCGAAAAAGTTGTGGGCTTCGACATGGAATGGAAGGCGCAAGACGCATATACTCTCAAGGAGAACGTCTCTCTTATTCAAGTCGCTACTGGTGATCGGGTCGCTCTGTTCCATGTCGCCCGTCACAAGGGGAATACTGTTCGAGACATCATAGCACCCTCGCTGAAAAAACTAATTGAGTCACCCAAAATCATAAAGACCGGAGTGATGGTTTGGCGTGCGGACGGTCTACGACTGAGAAAGTTTTTTCTCCTGAGGCCCCAAGGATTTGTTGAAGCCAGCCATCTACACAATTTGGTTGAGGGCAAGCGATTGCCCAATGGCACGGTTAGAAAAGCTGCAGTAGCTCTTGCGGAGCTCACAGAGATGCATTTGGGATGGCCTTTACACAAGGGCGATGTTCGGACGAGCGACTGGACCAGGTCGCTGAACCAGTCGCAGATAGATTATGCTGCTGCTGACGCCTATGCGAGCTTCGTGCTTTATCAGGTTCTGAACAACAAAAGGATCGCAATGGACCCGCCGGCACCGCATCCTCCTTTTGCAGAACTCAACATGCCCGTTCGGGCCGCGTACCCAGGCAGCACACCAAGTTTGGGAGCCGAGGAGGACAAGGAAATCGAGAAAAGAGCGAAAAAGCGAGAAAAAGAATCCGCAAAGGCTGCCGTGAAGTGTGCAGGTGAGCTTAACCGTGAAGATTCACTTCTTTTCGAGGCTCTGAAAGCGCGCCGTCGGCTTTTCTACCGTCACGACAATAGGCCGGCATGGATGATTGCGACCGACATAACGCTACGAACCATTGCATCCAGCCGACCTAAGACTACCGAAGAACTATTTACCATCTATGGCATGAGTGGAGGTCAAATTGAGCGGTACGGCAAAGGATGGCTGGAAACAGTACGTTCCTTCGACAGCGAAGCATTGACAGTCAAGACCTTGCCACCCGGAGCGGAGGAAGCGCTTTGTGACATGAAGTTTCTCTTCACCGGGATACTCGAGGCCATCAGTCGGGACGAGGCAGAAGAATTGGTCCGGGCGTGCGGTGGAGAGGTCATGACAGAACCAGACGAAACTACGACTTATGTGGTCACTGGCCAAGACGTCTCGGAGCGAAAGCTGGAGACCATTGCTACCTACAACCTTCCCGTTCTCGACGAAAGGGGCTTTTACAGCCTCATCCGCGAGAAGGCTGCGGAGTGCATGCCAATGCCCGACGTGGACCCTGCTGGAGCCAATGTGGGCACTGACGAGGCGACACCCCAGTCAAATGACACACCTTTGCCACCACTCGATGAACTTCTTGGTGGCGGGTCCTCTGGAAACCGAAGCCCTTTCCTCAACGCTCTGCATGGCCTACGCAATCGTATCTCGATGTTGAGCAAACTGGCGCCGAACGTGGTTGCCTCGGACAGCACGCTTCTCGCGATTGCAGAACGCAAGCCCAAGGCACGTTCTGAGATGTTGAAGATTCCCGGCACGAAAACACTGGAGAGCGTAGCGAATCTGTGCCACATTGACCTCTTCGAGTTCGTGTCCAAGCACACGAACCCCATAGCTCACCGGGCACGCAAACTGCCAGGCAAACCCACCGGTCCAAGAATACGAACACCCCCGAGCGAAAAGCCGAGCTTCGACTCGCTCGTCGACTTCAACGGCGTGGACGACATGGACTTTGTCGACTCGGGGAGCATACCCGACCCCAACCTCGCGCCTCCGCCCGGTGCCGACGAGCTGGTGGTGCGCCCCGTGATTTCGGATTCGTTGGGCAGGAGACTCGAGACGAATCGCAAACCTAGAGGAGTGGTTTGGTCCTATGGTGAGTTCCCGCCGCCGCCGATAACTCGGCCCCGCAAGTTTTGAGGGCAGGCGATGGGTTAGATTGATGGGGGGTTTGAGAAGGGGGTTAGTTGGGTGTTGGCATTGGCTTGGTGGTGGTGGTGGTGGTGGTGGTGGTGACACGAGTAGGCAGGCTTGGATGGTTTTCGGGTTCTTTCTCGATGAGATGAAAGGAAGCGCGCTTTTGATATTGGATACCAAGGTTCTTTGCTAGTGGGGGGGTGGTGGGGGAGGAAAAGCTCCTGTTTGCTGCAGCAGTAGCAGTAGCAGACGTTCCACTCTCCATTCTCGACAGCCCGTAGACCAAAAACTATCCGACTCCTCTCTTCTTCCTACCTACTGTACCTACCTAGCATCGTAGCATCCATCTATCATCGTCCCTGCTCCTACGGCGTACCTGCCTGCTTGCTGTTCCTGCTTCTCTGGTCGCGCACATCAATCTCATCGCATCACGTCGCGTCCGCACACGCGCGGGCGCACACGCCCCGCCACCTATGTCTCGGAAGGCAAACCTACACGCAGGCCCGACACCCCCGCCATCTTCCCGTCCACTCCTCGTACCTACCTACGTATACCCAGCAATACTCCTAAGCGAAGTGGCTTCGTCGGCGTCCGCGCGCCCCGGGCGCACACCCGCGCTGTCATGACGCCGTCGACTCGGCTGCGCGCAGCCCGCCATGCATGGCGGAGATGAGAAGATTGCACGCACGCATGGCGGAGATGAGAAGAGGCGTTAAGCAAGCAAGCAAGCAAGCAAGCAAGCACACTCACGCGAGCACTCAGACTCACGCGAGGCAAGAGACAAAGGGGGAAAAGCAAACATACAGTACATACATACACGAACGCATACCGTACGTGCGTGCGTGGGGCCGACAGGGCAATGGCATGGACAGGGGTCATCGATCGTGGTGGTGGTGATGTGACACGGCGTCGACGACGACGACGACGACGACGACGACGACGACGCGAGGGATGTGTGCTGTGTTGTGGACGTGTTTGTGCTAGGTGCAATTACTACGATCGGATTTGTGCGCGGCGGGGGTTGTGTCTGGGGTTTGTGCGGCTCGGCCGGGGTGGGGTGGGGGTGTTGGGGGTGCTGTGGGGAGTGAAGTGGGGACTTTGGGGTTGGGGTTGCGATGTGATGTGAGAAGTGAGAAGTGAGAAGTGAGAAGTGAGTGACAAGTGACATGAAAGGCAACGAGAGTGAGAGTGGAGCAGTAGCAGTGGTAGTGAGAGAAAAAGGTCGAGATGGATGTGAGTTATCTCACCCAACAGCCCAACCTAACCCAGTTCATAGTTATCTATCCATGACTATGTAATCCACAGCAGAGTCGCCATAACGACGTCCCGCCTGCACAGTCGGCGGTCGGCGAAAGCGAGCGAGCGGACGGGCAGACGCGCGCTGCGTTATGCAACCAACCATCCCCTCCGCATGCACGAAGCGCACGAACTGAACTGAACCCGCCCGAGAAGCGCGCCGTTGCCGTCCCGACGCGCGGCACGTCTGTAGGTAGCGCATGCTCGTACGTACTGTTACTATTCGGAGCACACGAGCGGTAGACACAAGTAAGTAACTATGGTTTGGGGCAATGGACGGGTCATAGTGTCAGTAAGGCCCGCGCCCGAGCCCGAGATTGAGCTTGAGTCTGAGTGAGTCTGAGTCTAGTCTGAGGCCGGGCCCGAGGTCGGTTGCGGTGTCGCCGCTTCGCTGCTTCGTGCGGGATGAGGGGTGGTGCGCTGCGGTGCTGCTGCTGTGTGCGGTGAGCGATGCGCGATGTGCGATGTGCATGAACGGCGCGGTTTGGGCGGCTGGAGGGGGGGAAGGAAGGGATAGCCTGTGTTGTAATGACTGGATTTGCAGTTGGTTCGTCTTCATGTCTTTTTACGTCCTTTTTCTCTGTCTGTTTGTGTTTGTGTCCGTTGTCTCTCTGCCCGCGCTGCAGCTACCCGTTACCGGTACTACGATGGTCGGAGGGGGAAAGATGCTGCTACAATGCGCGTACCCCCATGAACGATGTATTTAGCTACGAATTCTAGCTCTACGTCTATATAAGGAGTGATCTATAGGGAGCGCTCACAACTACTTACAGGAGCATATAGGTACGCGTATAGTATCTAAAACATCCAAAGTTAAAACGACAAGACACGCTTCCGCTTCCACGCAGTACCGTCTACCATAGGAGGGACGAAACAAAGCCCTCGACCTCATCCGAGGCTTAGTCGTGGTTAGATCTCGCTCCGCACGCCTTACTAGTGTAACTTCTTCGCTCCCTCGTGCGCACGTGTATATATGTACTGCGTATATGTATGCAAGTAGCCTTCCGTCCGCTGTTATGAGCGAGGCGTGCTTGCCGCAACTAGCTATAGCTAGAGGCGTTGTTGCCGTGGTGAGGTGGTAAGGGGCGGGAGGGGTGCTGGTGTGGCTGCGGTGGTACGTAGATGTTTATGAGCGGGATAGGTAGAAGTGCTTTCTGTAGAGTTTAGTATGCGGTACGCGTGAAGACGGTGTGAGGTTAAGGCTATATATAGACCTATACGTATAGGATATATATAAGTACGTTTAGCTATCTAGGTAGGTAACTACCTCCCCTATAAACTATTACGCAGTATACGCAACAGCCTAACTCGTAAATAAGTATATTAAATGAAAGTATATAATAGTACGGACGCACGCTTTAAGAGTCCTCTAGTATTAATTAATAGTAATAAAAACCAAGCACAAAAGGTAGACTATAGTAAATACTCTCTACAGCCGAATAAAGAACGTGCATTAAGCTGCCTAAACGAGCTAATTACCCCTACCCCCTACTTCTGCCGAATGCTAAAGACTAGTCGTCATTGTCGTCGTCGTTGTAGTAGCCATGCCTAGCAATGAAGACGCAAAGAAGTGAAGAGGTGAAGAAATAAAGTAAGGCAAAAGCAAAAAAGAAAAAGAAAAAAGCCCTCTAGAGCAAGCGCGCAAACGCAAACGCAAACATAGGATTTTCAGCCGCAAGCCAGCACGCAGTACGCGCATCCCGAAAAAACAAAAAAATAAAAACGCCGCGTCTACATGTATGCCCCTCATCCTCCGCGCATTACCTCGCCCCGTCCTCAACCCTCAGCCCCAACCCCCAACCCCCGCACTCTGCTACCAGCACAGCACAGCGCGCTGCGCACCCACCGCCTAACTCCTTCTAGCCCCTCACGCTCCTCCTTGCCTCACTGCCACTACCGCCCTTGCCCGGCTTCCCTGAGGGCCCGCGCCAGCACCGCGCATCCGGCTTGTTGGGGTCGACGAGCGCCCTACCGCGACACCATGGAGTCAGCGTCATCCAGTGCAGTGTAATGCAACGTAAATCAGCACAGCACAGCCCTCCTTTCCCTGGCCAACAACAACAACCACCCCTCCACCATCCCCTCCCCCCTCCCACAAACACAACACAACACAGCACACACACACAACTCACCCCTTCGGATCCCGCTCATAAACCCGACAGCACGCCGTATCCGTCGTATTTCTTGTACAGCCGGCGCAATTCCCCTCCGTGGGCTTGTTCTGCCGTTTGCAGAGATCGCGATGCGCCTGTGGGACCGAGATGGTCTGCTGGATCTTGTCGGGGGCTTCGATGAACGTCGCCGACATGCCGGCGAGGAGGTGCCATTCGAGGTGGCAGTGGACTTTTGGTGTTAGTGAAGGGATGGTGGGAGGAATGGGAATGATGGGATGGGGGACTCACAGAGCCAGACGCCCGGGTTGTCGGCGCGGAAGCGGATGACCAGGCTACCTCCGGGGACGGTATTGACAGTATCGCGCTTCATGGGGACAGTCGCGAAAGCCTTGCTGCCATTATAGGCCGTGTCCTCGGTCATCAGGACCTGGAAGACATGGCCATGCAGATGCATCGGGTGGCCATGGGCGCCGTCGCCATCGCGGGAATTGACGATAACCTCTACGACGTCGCCGGCCTGGAGGACGAACGCGTTGACCTGGCCATAGAGCGCGGGATCGGCGGCCGCGGCGCCCGTCGTCAGCGCCGTGTACAGCGAGGGCACGGGCGGGCCGATGTACGGCTCGCTGCCGAGGGTGATGCGGTGGCCGACGTTGGCAATGTAGACGTTGTTGACGTCGAGGGTGATGGTCTGCGCGACGGGGCCGAGGAGGGGTTCGCCGTCCGCGGGGATGAATTGTTGTTCTTCGCCGCGGTTGTACGTGTCGATGCTGTGGGGCGCCGGGTCCGCCCAGGCGTCGCTGTAGCGCAGGATCCCGTGGTTCTCGTAGCCTAGCACGTCCATCTTGGTTGTGAAGGCGTAATTGCGCGACGCGTTGGCTAGCCCCGTGATCACGATATTGTAGCGCTGCCCCGGCGTGATGGTCAGCGTCTGCAGTGTTTGCGGGTTCACTGTGCGACGGTCAGTAAGTGTCAGTCGGTCGTGACGGTCGGTCAGTAGTCAGTGACAGTCAGAAGACTGGGCGGCGTGATTGGCGAGACGGTGGAACATGGGCGCAACAACGACGAACCCGTTTGATCGGGTTTGCCCAAAGGGGATGGACCAGGCACGGATGCGGTGCGCGTCGCGGCTGGGGACGGCAACAATCGACAAGGTGCTTACCTGGAACGCTGTCGACTTCCACAACGGTCATGTCGTGACCCTCTGTCCTCGTCAGCCTTGCCCGTCTGATGTCATGTGCGCACTACGCACCAAACTCAATAAAGTAGTTGGCGAGGGCCGACAGGTTGATGATGCGGAAGAGCAGCTGCTGCCCGGGCCTGATGCTGTATTCGGCGGGCTGGCCATCGTTGAGCAGGCTCGTGTCTGGGTTGGGCATGATGCCGTCGACGTTGGAGGGATCCAGGTACTGGCTAGCCAGAATGGGCATCTCCTCGTGGTACCTTGCTGCATGTCAGCGATGCCCAAATCTGATCGGTCGGAGCATGTTCCCGTTTTACCAGTCCGAAACGGTTAGGATATGTTCCTCCTCGCAGTCGAAACCTCCGTCCGTGGAATTGGATTCCGTGTCGTGGATGATCATGGGCGCGCGGATCCCGTCTGGGTACTGGCCCTTTTCATGGCTATGGTACCAGAAGGTGCCGGCCGGGTAAGCGGTGAACGAGTAGGTCAGGCTGTCGCCCGGAGGAATCGAGCACTGCGTGACGCCGTTTGCGCCGTCCTGTTCGTTCTGCCCGCGCATCCACATGCCATGCCAGTGGATCCCCGTCGTCTCGTTGCCCAGCGCGTTCTTGACGTTGACGGTGATGGTGTCGCCGACATCCGCCTCCAGCACCGGCGGAGGCCATTCGCCGTTGATGCCGATGACAGGACGCGTGTAGCCGTCCGGAGCTGCCGTGACCCAGCCAATTTCCCAGTCCAGACTCACGGTCTTTGCGAGCGCCGGCCCCGAAAGGCCCAGGAAGAGCGGTAACCAAAACATTAGAATGGTATGGTGTCAGTAGAAAGGGAAAGGAAAATTTAAGAGAGGAAAAAAGTGTCGAGAGAAGCGGGTGTCAAGTCTTTCTTTAAGCGCGGCCAAGTGAAAGTGTGCATCTGACTTGACTTCACCTCAGCAACGTGGGCGCGAACGCATTATAAAAGTCGGGCAGGGTCACAGGCCTGATTGCCACGGCGATGATGCAGTAGTACCATCGACAAGTCGGCAGCATGAGCCTCCGCGCCAGCAAGAGAAAGAGCCGGTCATAGATCAAGATTGTGGCAATGCACGCTTAGGAGGCGCTTAACGGTAGGTTAATCCAAGCACGTCCGACGGAATCGGCCGAGCGGCTAGGAACCGTGTTCAGTGACTAGGTATCGTCGACGCCGGTGCCTGGCCATGTGGACGCACCGCCCGATTCGCAGAGACATGGACGTAGTATGTGCTCGAAAGAGAGACAGTCCGGCGGCAAAGCATGGCGCGGAGGGGAAAACAAAAAAAGTGGTGATGCACAATGGGGGAGAATGGCATGCTAAAACGAAATAGCAAAAGCAACAATGAACAGGTACCGTGGACAACTGCAAGTCTTGTTTCAGGCGGAGCAGGGATGGGATACGACTGGTATGACAGTGCTTCGCCGACACAGAAGGCTGGCAGTGGCAGGGAATGACTGGGCCTGGCGGCAGCATAAACTCAAGGCAATATGCATGAGGTCGGGATGGTGGTGCGGTACAACCCTGCAAGGCGCTGCGGGTCAGCAAGGCGCGTATGCGTGTACGACGGGAGGCGGAGTCGTTTGCGTTGAGGAATGAGGACATGTCGTCGTCGACGCCAAGAGCGGAACATCCAGCTCGGAGGCGCGACTCGGCGTCCGGTCCGCTCGGCCGTGGTGGACACACAACAACCCACCCTTCATCTCCGTCTGAATCCGTTTGTCCCGTCGTGCTTGTGTCTCTTGTAACGAGGTAGAATACCACCTACCCACATCACCACTCCATCAACCTTGGCACCAGCGGTGGGAACAGTCAGCAGATGGTCTCAAAGTCATGGGAACCACGTCCACGTGAAGGCATAAATATATCTCAGCGTCGCACAGTTTCGCCTTCCCCCCGCAGCACCAGTGACTCGTCGTCGATCCTCCACCTCCACGCCACGCCACCACTCACTCACCTCAGCCCCAGCCAGCCGATCAAGCCACCGTCATCCGCCACGCTTTCAGTCCATGTACTTGTACTTCGCTGAAGATTCGAAAAACAAACTTTCTACGCCGGCGATGCTGCATCGGATGGAAATAGGAACAACAATTGTCGGTTCGTGCATCCTCTTCTTCAGCGGGCGCGATGGTTTTTGTCTCCGTACAGTCTGCACACGCTCTTATCTGTTTCCCCCTCTCCGTGACCGCCTGTGCAGTCAAGTCTACCGTACCCACCACGCACTCTTTGGACAACCACTAGGTACGCACCCAAAGGCACGCAAGAGCAAGCAACCCCCCTACAAACACAATTCTACCACTCCACCGGGACCCAGCCCAACCCAGCAACCCAAAAAGCTAATCGCCATCGCTCCGTCCGACGGGTGGCTGCTTAGTGCTTTCTAAGATATTACATACTCCTAGGCCCAGCCCTCCCCCACGCATCTATTTCCATCCAGCCAGCCTCCGCATTACCTAGTTATCTACCCTCCTCCGCCCGTCGCACTGCCAGCGTCGGCTCCACGGCCCTGCGGCTAAGGCTGACACCTATGCGCGCATGCCGTAGAGCGGCGACGTGCCTGTGATGCCCCAGGCTATCCTGTCCTGTCCTATCCACACCGAGGATCGTTTGTGTATGTATGTATGTACTTTCCTCCCGCTCAGGACACGGCGTGCCCTACCTCCTCCGCCGCCACCGATCTTTTGTGACTCTGTCCTCCCGCCACCGATCGTGGCCGCAGCTCAATCGCGCGCTTTGTCGCCTCATCACGTCGCGGACTCCACTCCCACGCTGTACGGAACCCCAAACCCCTCCGCCAAAACAAAAACAAAAATAAAAAAGATACAAAAAACGGGCCGCCCCAACTGTGCCCGAAAAAACAAACCCCCACCTCCATCCCCATCCCATCCACACAACCTCACCACCTACTCAACCCCACCCCCCCTCTCCTCCGCCGTAACCCTCATGACCAGCTCCCCCTCTCCGCCATCCCCCTGCGTCAGGCGCGCGAGTTCCTCAGCTGCACGGTCCATGGCGCGCGCTATGCGTGCGAGCCAGGGCGGGAGTTCTTGGTGTTGCTCTCGGTCGTGGTCGGACGTACTGTCGTCGTCCTCTCCAGTGGCATGCACGGCCGTGTACGCGCCGGCGTCCCTGGGCCCGCGTCGGAAGCTGAAGTTGAAGCGCGCGCCGGCGTCGGAGTTGGTGTCGAAGTCACTGCCGGTGCGAGTGTCGATGCCAGTATCCCACGCCGCAATGCCAGCCTCGCATGCCGTCGCAGGCGTAGACACCCCACCCCCACGCCCACGCAGCACCGGCGACGCTACCGCGCTGTCCAAGAACGGCGAGCTCAGCGCCGTGGTGCGTCCCCCCTCCACACCGGGGCGCAAGCGCGCTAGTTCCACGGTGTCGGCGTCAGCACTTTCGTCGGCGTCGCCGTTGCCGTAGTAGTTAATGTCGTGGTAGTAGTAGTAGTTGTTGTTGTGGTAGTAGCGGTAGTAGCACCGTACAAAGCCCTTCCAAGCGCGCCCAGCGATAGTGTGGCTGAAGGGCGGGGGCGGGACGTGCATGAGGTAGACAATTAGTGCGGCGGAGGCGAGGAGGGCGCCGAGGAGGACGAGGAGGATGATGAGAGGTTTTGGGGGCCAGGGGAGGTCGGGGAGCGAGGGGTATGTTGGCTGTGGTGGTTGTGGTTGGGGTGACATTGTGGGCGTGGGTTGGTGGTTGGTTGTTGTGGGCGTTGAGAGTGAGGTTGGTGTAGTTGGGTTTGACGGCGCGGTCGCTGTAACGGCAAGGTCGTGGACTGTATGTATGTCGTATTGAGGATCCGGTGCTTGCTGGGCTGAAGTGACGTCTTTGCAACCTGTTTCGTTCACTTCACTGCCCGGCGGCTATAAAGCGATGACCAAGGAAGCGATATTCTCAAGCGGCGCTGTTATTGTCTAGTGCTACTCCATGAGCATGAGCGGAAGCTGTTGTAGCTGATATCAGGTTGTGTCGGAGGGTGGAGAGTAATGTTTTAGGTAGCTGCCCTTCAAGTAACTGACATAACAACGAAGGCATTAAGCTTTAATATAACCTTAATCAATACCCGAAGCGGACCCCAAGACGTGTCTTCAGAAACTACACCAACACACACACATGCACAAGCGCACAAAACAAAAACCCCCTTCCAGGACAACATCAACCACAGCACGCTACAGTCACAACCCCCAACCACCAACCACCAACCCAAAGAGAAACCCCAGTTCGGACCAAGCTTTTACTTCTACTACTTAAATAGGCAGCTTACTAGGTAGCCCGCCCTTAGTAACGGAATTCGAACATAAAGCAGCTTCTAACCGCGCTACTTCACTAGACGTTCCGCTAACAAGCACGCTTGGTTTTAGCACCGGATGATTTGCCCACCCCTTCTAGATATTTTGCCCACCTTACGTAATAGCATCTATAGAATTATATAATTTGTTTTCTACTCTATGAAATTTTCCGTCTCTATACCCTTATAAGTACCTTTAAACCTTTTTAATATTTTATTTTTATACCCTTAGAGTATACTCTAGGGCTTGTATATACCTCTACCTTTATATCTTTAGAGTATACCTTAGGACTCGTATATATCTTTACTATTATACCCTTTTAAGTATAATTATACCTTATATATTTTTACTTTTACGTAGTTATATAGTATATACTAGCCGTAGTATAATAGTCTACTATACGTTCCTAAGGAGTACTCTATAGGTATCGTAGATTTTACTTAATATATAGTCGAGGGGTAGGTAAAATATCTAGAAAGGGATAGGTAAATTATCCGGTACCTTAGTTTTATAAGTTACGACATAGTAGATATCTTCTCTACACTCTTACACACCACGCTCTCGGGCTTCACGCTCTCGCGCTTAGCGCCCAAGACAACGCCAGCGCGAGTCCCATCTTCATATCTCAGTAGTTAGGAGCTGTGCGGTGTGCATGTGCGGGCTTAAGCTGCAGGTAAACGGTACTGACTCTAACACCTACCTTCAGCAACGCACCTCCCACCTACCCCTAGCACCCACTCTCGCACTTCCTCCCTCCCTCGCTTATTCGTAACCAGCCTATTAGTATCACTACGCCACACGCCAGCAGCCAAACAAGCTAGGCAATCCCCCCTACACCACGCTACATACAATCCCATCAACAATCAGCACCCTACCTCGAAAAGCCGCCGGCCCGCCGCAGTATTCGCCGAGCACGGCACGCCCTATCCCACTCCCAACATTAATACGCATGCGCTTCGTCGCCGCTACAGAGACGGCAGAGAAGAAGGGTAGGGTGGCGTGAGGTGGTTTTATGAGAAACCGTGAATAGTAAGTAGGTAAGGTATTTACCTAGGCAGGCTTCGAGTGCTTGGATGGTAGTGTTAGGTTTGAGCCTGGAACACTGCACGGCACGATGGAGCTAACACTAACAGCATGCGCAAGTCCACTGTCCGTCCGCCGGTCTTGGTCCTGCCTTAGGATAGGCTGTGCCGTACGTCTTGTCTAATACAGTACAGTGCGTCAGAGCGTCCGCGCAGCTTTCGCTGGGGGGTTTTCTTTGAAAGGAAAGGGCATGCCTCTCTGTGTAACAATAGGTGCCCATGTATCATCTCACACAGCACGCAAACCACACAGCATTTCAATTTTCAAAAATACAGACAGCAAAGCAATGCTAGTTATACACATTTTATCAACAGTACTAAATATCTACAGTATATCCCAATAAAAAAACCCAGGCACACTGCGCAGCCATTCACACACCCTCACACACGCACGCAGCATCTAGATGCACTGGTGGTACCACGAGTTCTGCTCCTGGCACTTAGTGCCACTCGCGCACTTGCCGGCGCCCTTCCAGCCGGAGCCACCGCACTGCTCGTAGCGCTTGAGCTGGCCGAGCGCGGAGTCCACTGAGCCCTTATCGAGGGACTCCGCTGCGGCCGTAGCAGCAGCAGTCGTAGCAGCAGCGGTCGGGGCGGCGACAGACGGGGTCCAAGCGGCCGGCTCCGAGGAGGCGGAGACCTTGACAACAGCAGCGACAGCGGCGACGGGGGTGGGGGTCGCGGCACTGGCGCCACCACCGGCAGCGAGGGCGCTGATGGGCGCGACGCCCGGGAAGAAGGACGCCGGCATCTCGGGGATGGGGATGGAGGCGGTGGAGCCGAACGACTCGTCCAGGTCGTCAGGCATGGTGTCGGCCTTGTAGCCCGTCGGGGCGGACTTGGCGACGGAGGTGGTGGCGGAGTAGGCGGCGGCGTCGGAGCCGGACGCTTCCTTGAGGCAGAAGCCGCTGCCGTACGCGCTCTGGCACGAGTACGTCTGCTCGTCGCCCGACTCGGTCCACATCTGGAAGTCGGTGATGGTGATGTCGGTGCAGGGCGCGCCGTCGGCGCAGAGGACCTTGACGGGGCCGCGGGAGTGGCCGTCGGCCTCGGTTCCGCGCCACCCCTTGAACGTGATGTTGTTGAGCTGCACGCCCTCGCCTTCCGCCTCGCTCATCGACGACCAGTACTGGTCGATGTCCAGCGAGTACGAGTTGGAACGGCCGATGAAGTTCTCGAACAGCACGTTCGAGACCGATCCGCTGCCGCCGTACGACTTGATCATCATCATCTGGTTCGACTTGTACGTGTAGATGTTGCGGTACACGACGTCCGAGATGTCCGTGTCCTCGGCCAGCGAGCCGAAGGCGCAGCCACCGCTCCAGTTGCAGTAGATGTTCTCAACGAGGATGTTCTTCGAGGGGCTCTGCGCGGGGGTGTCAGCTGATCCGTCACTTATATAATAAATGTGTACCTATGTTCTTACCTTGACCGTGACGCACTCGTCCTTGTTGGTGACCATGACGTCGTGGACCCAGATGTTGTTGCTCCAGACGTCAATGCCGTCCAGACCGCCCATCTCAGCACCGCGGATGGCCATGTTGTAAACCTCGCCGTTCTCGCACGTGTCCATGGAGAAGTGGAAGGCGGGGGAGTCGACAAGAGCAAGATCGTGGACCGAGAAGTCGGTGACCTCGTACAGGCGCAGGATACGGGGGCCCTTGATGTTGCCGTCCTTGTGGAACTCGTAGCCATTGCCCTGGAAGGCGCCGGCGCCCGTGCTGCTGAAGACCTCGACGTCGCTCGTGTGCTCGATGAAGATCATGTTGCCGCCATCCGTGCCGGTGCGGTAGATGGTGCCGTCGATCTGCAGCGCCCAGCCCTTGCCGCCGCTGAGCTTCACCCACGTCTCGATGGCGTAGTCACCCTCGGGGACGACGATGACACCGCCCGCCTCGCTGCAGTCGGCGTGGGCAGACGCCAGCGCGGGGCCAATGTCCGTCGTCTTGTCCGCCTTGGCGCCGTACTTGGTCACGTCGCACGTCTTGGTGGCGGCCTTGTCCGAGGCAGAAGAGAGAGGGCCGACAGAGCCAGAGAGCTGGCCCACGACCAGCGTAGGCGCCAGCGCCGCAGCTGCAACAAGGGAAGCAAAGTAACGCATGGTGAGGCAAGCACGAAAAAGAACGAAAGTAAAAAGAGAGAAAGTGTGCTTGACTCTGGAAAAGCAGAAACGGATGCGCCTACCTATGTACCTTTAACCCTCCCCCCTTGGCGGGGGAAACATCAAACGGGGTCAAGGCTGCGATGTTCGGAAACACGCCAGTAGCCGCATGAACAGCCGGGCTGCGGGCCGCAGAGTGGCCGTCGACGGCATAAACGAAGCGCAGGATCCGACGGAAAGGGAGATACAGTCGTGGGGCAGGGGACGATGCGCGGCCGCAAAGGGCAAGACGACCGACGAGGAGGTGCTTGGGGACGTTTCAAGGGGGTTTAGCGGCGCCGTCTGGAGCCGATCTGGTCGCACATCCCGTCGCAGGTATACTCTAAACCCTCCTCGCTCAATTTCTCAACCTTATTCTCGACCGCTTCAAAGAGTAACTCGACAAGTCCATCACCACCTGCTGATCGCTACAAGACGCGCGGCGTCATGCTATGCGAGGGCGTCCATGTTTCCTTTTGTATATCCATTCACACGCATCAACACTCGAATCGAAGAACAAATAACAAACAACAAACAGTCTCTCCAAACAAATCCCACATTCTCTCCTATCACCATCCAGCAGTCCCTCAGTCCGCAGCCCTCACCGTTTCGCGCCCACGCCCGCGCCCACTCTCCCCCCACACGCACATACACGCGCCCCCACATCCCTGCACCCCATCCCCCCCAATCGTGCCACCATCGCTCGTTATTGTATATTGGGGGCCTATGTTTCTATAGTGTATCGAGTACAATACATGGTGGTAGAACCAGGGGCCCAAGCCGCAAAACAAGCACAAGATCGACACTCAAGCCTCGCTCGCTCCCCCAGCCGCCGCGGCACTCGTCACGTCACGTCACTGGCCAAGACCATGCATGCACGCACACACACACGCAGCCTACTCGTGCCTACAGCTCTCAGACACGACCGCAAATAGGTAGGTAGGTAGTCAGCTCGCAATCTTCGGCGGGCCGCCACAAAAGCGCTGCTCGGCATAATTAACCACCCTACCCACCGCGCACCTCCAAGGCCGGCCCAGCCATCCATGCAAAAGCACAGCTACAAACAGCACCCGCTAGCCAGGCACGCCGAGCCGACGAACGGCTGGACGCCTTTCCCGCTGCTCCCCCCTTTCGCGGCACCAGATAATCCGTTATCCGTACCGCATGCATGGCACACGGCTCGCGGGCGCGGCAAGCGGGCATGAGGGCCATGTTATGTCATGTTATATATATCCCGTGCCCGAAAGCCGTAGTTATGTAGTACACATGGCAAACGGCACGCTTTCGCCCCGGCGCAAACTGCACCCATTGGCTAGCTTGTTAATCGCAATCGTGCCTTTCTGGCACAATATAATATGGGCGAGGGCAGAGCCGTTGAAGCTTGCAAGTGTCTTCGTATCTCGCTGCATGTTCTGATTCTGTTCACGTACGCGTGCAGGTATGTACGAGGATGCTTTTGTGCAGTGCGTGCCTCTTTGCCTGGGTGAGAGCTCTGGGTAAGCGTCCTGCGGGCTGCGTTTGCATGCTTTATCTTTTCGGGTTGGAGTGGAATAGAAATAGGAATAGAAGTAGTGGCGTGGGCATGTCGTGTGGTGTCGTTGGAGCTTGAGTATGTGTCTTGTGTTGTGTTGTTGTTGTTATTTACTGTTGGGGCTTGGGATGCTGCACTGCCTGGGCTGTTTACGAACTGCTGCACAGTTATATATACGTGGAGTTAGTAGTAGGGAGATTTTTACTGGGAAATGGGGGTTTGACTTCAGTGGGATGAGTAGCGTGTGGTAGGTACTCGTTGCCGGAATCGTCATTGTCGATTTCGAGGCTCTGCACCAATGTCAATGTGGGGTGCGGTTATCAGAGCGTAGGCAATAACGGGGAGAGACAGTGACAAAAAGCACAGAATATTTTTACATTCAGCGCGGCGCATAAACGCGACGCCTTGCGTTCGATTCCACACAGCTCCCCACCCCTATCTATACAGCGCACGGCACTACCGAACGCAAGACCGCCACGCCTTGATAGACCAATACTCCTCCTTATCAATGGTAGGAAGAAGGTTCGCCTCAACCATGCGGATCCGGGCCTCGATGTCAGCCTCCAGCCGGTCCGACATACGCTCCGCGTCCTCGATCAACGGCATCTCGAGCTGCAGGACCTTGCGCGCCAGCGTCAGCGCGTGCCACATGGGCAGCATGCGCGAGATCTTGTCGTTGGCGTCGCCCAATTTCCGGCTCCGCGTCTCGGAGGCCGACTCGTTCTTGGAAGGTGGCGGCTTGTGGAAGTCCTCGAGTTCATATGACTCTTGCTGTGGAGGATGTATGTGTTAGCGGTGTTGCTGCTGCCGCTCGACGGAGCGGATCAGTGGGTAGCTGGGTAGGCAGGGCAAACGTACCGGTGTGCCCCAGTGCTTCATGTTGTGCATCAGCCGCGCCGCGTACAGCTTGACCTTGCCATCGACGTCCTTGCCGTTGTTGTGCTTCAACGCCAGCACAGCAGCCATCTCCAAGGGCAGCGCAACAACAAAGGGCTGCGTCCTGGTGTCGTCGACCGTGCAAAAATCATCTCCACAGTGGCCGCTCGCCTCCATGAGGTCGACGACCTGCTCTGCGTACTTGAGCGCCTTGGCCGTGGGCTCCTCGGCCCACTCGCCCGTCTGCGCGTTCTCATGAATGCCCCACATGACGCGCTGGGTGACATAGAGGTCCTTCAGACTGAGGCCTGACTTTTTCACGCTCCGCAGCGCCAGCAGCACCACGTCCCCGAACCCGGCGTCGAACGCGCTGCGCACAAACTTTTCCTGCCACGCGCTCTTGAGCGTCATGTCGGCGCCGTGGAACGCCTCGACCAGCTTTTCCACGTTCTCCCAGTCCTCGCGCGTTTTCGACTGCGCCATCGCCCCCTTCAACACCCCCCACCGGTTCGGCACCTCCTTATGCCGGTTAATGTGCTCCAGCGTGATCTCTTGCTGGCCGATCGACATGGTCAGCGGGTCCGCTTCCAACCGTCCCCGCATCTTGGTTTTGTAGACGAGGTCCTGTTGCGCCTTGTTGAGGTGCGCCGGCGCGAAAATCCGCTTCGATGCCTGGTCCAGGAGCGCGCCGAGCTCGGGCGTCGAGGACTCATTGAAGGCAGGCAAGTCTGCGTAGTCAATGTTAGCAAAGGCGCATTGGCCGAGGCATTCCGTTTGGTCTTACGCTGCCGCTGGCAGACATTGGTGGTGGAGAAAGCCCGCCGCGCAGAGTGGCGGAGCGCCGCGCGACAGGTCCTTTGTGTCAAGCTCATTGCGGGCGGGGAGGAGTTGTCTGGAGCGGGACTAGCAGGCGACGCTGAAGTCGGCAGCTTCCACGCTCTTGGCTCTGTCTCTAAATTTCGGGGTCCGTGCTTCATCGCTCGGAGGTCCGCCTTCGCCGTGCTCCGGGTTCGACATGGGTGAAGTGATAGGTACGACAAGATTCAAAGTGGTACAAGATTATAGTTCACCGCGATCCGTGATTCACCATCTAGCGAGACAGAGGGCAATATAAGCAGTACCTATAGAGTACTTCTTGCCTAGCTCCTAGCCCGAGTCCCGGGTATAGGTGAAAATGACTTAGAGCGCATAGAGGCTTTACACACCATAACCAGGCCTCTTCTCCTCCGTATAAGCATCACCATCTCGCATCACAATGAACCTCACTTCACGGTGACGAACCTTACGCATATATATATTCTTCGCGAGCTCTATGCCATGATGATTTGCGCCAGCCAAAAAGCGCCTGAAAATGGTACAATCCCCCCACACCCACACGCACCCATTACTATACAGCCCAACAGCGCAACAAGCAACTACTCAGCAAACTCGCGGTCAACGCTCTCATAGTGGTCCAAAAAGCCCTGGAAGATCAAGACGCCAAGGCCGGGGTCGAGGCTGCCCGTCGTGGCCCTAATCGAGTGCATGCTAAGCTGTGGGATACCGGCGTCAATAGCCCTGATGCCCGTAGCCGAGCTCAGCATCGGGCCCACGGTGCCACCGCTGCGCGAGTCGTTGCGGATCTGGAAAACCTGGAGCTTCTGGCCGCACTTGTCGGCGCAGCGCTGCAGGAGCGCCGTGCTGACGGCGTCGGTCGTCATGTGCCCGTTCGAGTCGGCCGACACGACCAGCCCGACGTTCAGCCGCGGCGAGTGGTTCTCCAGGTACGCGTTCAGGAAGTTGGGGTTCACGGCGTGGATCACGTCTGCCGAAACAAGGAACGACTTGGCGAACGTCTGTGACACCAGGGACGGAGTCGAGGTGCCGAAGGAGTCGATGATGCGCTCGACGACGGTGGGCAGGAAGTTCGAGCGTGCGCCTTGGCGGAGCAAGCTGCCGATTTCCTCGTTGTCGAAGAGTCCGACGATCTTGAGAGTCGAAGACTCGGCTGTGGCGCTGGTGCTAGCGTCGGTGCTGTTGAGCAGGGCCTGGATGGCAGACCAAGAGCACAGCTTGTCGTCGACACGGCCAGCGAAGATGAACTCCTTGTCGATACCGCCAACGGTGGCAGGCTGGGTGTCGAAGAGCTCCAGCTCCCAATTGACAATGGTGCTGGGGTCGATGTCAAGCTCCTTCGAGATGGCCCTGACAAGGCGCTGCGGCTGGGTCGAAGTGAAGGAACCCTCGCCACCAAGCAGAGAAGGCTTCCAGTTCTCCTCTGAACTACCGGAGATGTCGCTGTTGTCAAGACCAATGATGGGGACCATCTGCGTCTCCGGGTTGAAGGGGCCATTGGCGGCGGCGCCGAAATGGGGAGCAAGGGTAGGAATGCGAGCAACTTCGAACCATTAGTATGTGCGCCTTCAGAACAAAATCAGAACAGTCTTACTGGGCCAGCCAAGCTTCACGAGCTTGGTCACAATCTTGCCCGACGACTCCTTCACGAGCACGCGGCCACCGACGCCGAGATCCCTGTCCCACCACGTGCTGTTCAGGGCACCTGCATATGGCGCAACACCCAGCTGCACGTAACCAGCCTTGGTGTTCAGCTTCGGAATCGGCTTGACTGCAATAATTCGTCAGCAAGCGCTTCTCCCCCAGCACTGACAGGCTACGACTCACGCTTCGCCGTCAACGCATCAATATGGCCAGCTATAACAGAGGCTCCATTGCCAGCCTTGTATGAATCACCCACGACGAATGCGATCAAGCTGCTACCATTCCTCTCCAAGTAGTATTTGCCGCCCTGGCGCAGCTTCCACGAATCGCGCTCCGACAGCTTCGAGAAGCTCGCCTTCTCGAGCTGCTTAGCCACAGCCTCGACGGCATGGAAAACCGTCGGGTTATCGGTCAGGAAGTCGCAGAAGGGCTTTGTGTAGTCCTCGGGCTTGACCTCGCGGCGCTCGCGTGCTTGATGCGTCTCCAGAATCTTGGGCGGGACCGGGGGGACTTGCACGCGCATGCGCTGCTGCTCCGTGAAAACCGAGTTGCCGAACAGCGTGTCTGCGCTCATCTGCGCCTCGGGTGTTGCCATGTGCTCCGTCTCCGGGAAGAGGCTGGGCCATCCCCGCGAGTACGGCAGGCTCATGGGAACCTCGGCATCAGACTGCTGGGGACGGTTTGAGGCCTGCGGCCGGCAAGATCCGGGATAGTTCTTTGTCATGGTGGCAGAATGCGTGATGATGCGACTTGCTGCAGCTCCTCCCTTCCTGCTGGATGGAATTCGAACGGATTAAGGGAGGAAGATGTTGTGCAAGCTGAGGGAGTTGAGGTGGCCGGGAACGGGGTGGTGCCTGGCTGTCACGAGTAGCTCCAAATGCAGGGATCGCCCTGAGGAACAAGCTCCCGCCGATCGCCCATCATTCCTGTCGCCCCTCCACATCGTCATTAACTTCATCACCGTGAAGCGAGATTCATCGTCTTACAAGATGGTAGTACTTGTACAGAGTAGAAGAAGAGACCTAGTTAAGATATTAGTGTCTATATATGTTCTAAGACCTTTTTATCTATACCTAGGACTTAGGCTTAGAGCTAGATAAAGAGTAATCCGTAGGGACTACTTATATTACTCCCTATCTCGCTAAATAGTAGACGGTAAGGAATATTAAGAAATAGGCGTATATATTCTAAGATCCCCTTACCTATATTTAGGACCTAGGTATATAGCTAGGCAAAGAGTAATCTATAGGGATTACTTATATCGTTCCCCGTCTTACTAGACGTTAGATCCTAGTTAGCGGTAATAGACGTTACGAGACTATAGGTAGTATATCAAGTATGTACGTAGAGTTAGTCTATATGTGCTCTAAAATCTTTTCACCTATACCCGAGACTCGGGCTTAGAGCTAGGCAAGGAGTAATCCGTAGGAACTGCTTATATCGTCCCCCGTCTTGCTAGAGGGTGGATCTCGCTTCGCGGTGACGGATTTTACATTCGAAGCGACTTGACACTTTCGCTTCCAAAGTACCGTCACAGTGGGGGATAAGAACAACAGGATCTACCCCTGCAACTGCAGTACTCGCAGCCAGAGCACGACACGTCAACACCACTGACGACCGACACGTAACCACACACTCGGCACAAACGGCATGAACATCATCTTTAAATTTCTTTTCCATCGACTCTATGCTAAGCCATTCAATAGGATATTCGAGAGCAGCAGTGTCTCTAGTATTTTTTGTGACGCCAGCGTATGCAAGAAAGCGCACCTTCTGCGGCTAAATCCTGCGTCTAAACCTTCAGGTCCCTGAGCTTGTCGGCCGCCTCGCCGGGCGCCGCAACCTTGGGCTTGGGGCCGGGGGCCTTGCCCGCCGCCTTGGAGGAGGTCGTGTCCTTGGGCAGCTCCCTGACGAAGGGCAGGAACTCGGGCTGCCCGGGGATGTACTTGCGCAGGACCTCGGGGACGTTGAAGCCCTCGGGGGTCTGGTAGTTCTCGAGGACACAGCACAGGGCGCGCTCGGTGGCGGCAAGAGTGGAGTTCTGTAATGCAAAGTTAGCATCAATATGTCTGAAGGGAGTGTATTGGCGTTTGAGATACCAGAGCGTGCACATATTCCTTCTTGACAGCGGTCTGCTTCTTGGTTCCGTAACGGATCTCCAGCTCACGGGTCTGGTAGTCCAGGCAGTTGGAGCAGGAGACCAGCTCCTTGTACTCGCCCTGGAAGGGGAACCAAGCCTCCAGATCGTACTTCTTAGAAGCGGCGTTGTTGAGCGCGCCGGAAACAATGGCAACGACGCGGAACGGCAGCTTGAGGCTCTTGTAGAACTCCTCGGACGTGTCGATCATGCTGTCAAAAGCCTCCCAGGAAGCGTCAGGCTTGGTCATGAGGAACTGCTCGATCTTCTCGAACTGGTGAACACGGAAAATACCCCATGCATCACGGCCGTGGGAACCGGCCTCTTTCCGGAAGCAGGTCGAGTAACCGGCGTACTTGATGGGGAGCTCGGAGGGTTGGAGCCACTCCTCGGAGTGCAGAGCAGAGAGGGGCTGCTCGCTAGTCGCGATCAGGTACTTGTCGGTGTCCTTGTTGTTCTCGTCCTCCGTGACCTTGTAGAGCTCTTCGTCGAACTGCTCAAGCTGAGCGGTCTTGGCCATCTGCTCCTTGAGCATCATGAACGGAGGAGCGTTGGGCTGGTAGCCCTTGTTGTAGAGAAATTCCAGACCGTAGTTGACAAGAGCCACTAGTCGATGTGTCAGTGGAGACTGCTGCGGTGAAACGCAAGAGATGCATACGGTTGAGGAAAAGACCCATGCCAGTCAGGCAGTAACCACGGTGGCCGACAATCTTGACACCGCGCTCCGGGTCATAGCCGCCCAGGCGGTACAGGACTTCGTGGTGAGAGAGACAGTCGCGCTTCTCGACCGTGACACCGTCAGGAGCCCATCTCCTTATCGTCTCGTTGTCGTCCTCAGTCTGGCTGACCGGCACCGACTCGTGCACGTAGTTGCCCACGGTTTTAGTCTTCACTGTGGCATGTGTGAGCTTCATGCCCTCCTGGATCTCAATCGCGAAACATACCAAGAAGCGCCTTGTGCTTCTCCGCAGCAAGCTCCTCCTGGGCCTTCTTCTTGTTCGTGAGGTCCTCCTTCTCCTTCAGAAGGTCGTCCGCATTCTCCTTGTTCTTCTTCTTCTGGCCGATCTGCTTCTGGACTGCGTTGATCTGGGAGCCGATTTGCGTCGCTTCGTACTGAGCTATGTCGCGCGTGTCAGTCCTGGGTATCCAAAGGCCTGACAGATGCTGTCTCACTTTTCCTGTGGTCCTCGAACATGGCAATGATCTCGTCGACCAACTCCACGGAAGCGCCACGCTTGCGCTGCGATTCCCTGATCTTCTCCGGGTTGCCCCCGCGCTCCGTAATGAAGTCCTGAATGTCAATCATTTTGGCGGTCCTTTGGGTACAAAAACAGAGGGATTGAGGGGTCTTGTCGCAAGATGTGTTCTGTCGCGAGCAAGCGTTGTTCTGCCCCGCCGCCATGTGGCCGCCTGAGTCATTTGGCGGTGAGCAGGCATGATCTGACGGCCTCGGTCGAATATTCACCCGGGTTGCCTATTTGGTAGTGAGATCAGATTATACTCAAGCCTCAACCGCTTTTAGTCCTAGTAGTAGATTTTAAAGCCCCGGAGAATTTGCCCTTGGTATTTAGGGATGCGGTTACATAGGTGAAAGGGTATAAGCTATAAGTATTATCTCACATAATGAGAAAATAAAAAGATACGAGGGTACAAGTACTTTCAACAGGCTATAAAGATGGGAATGTAAAGAGCACGAGTGTATCTTACATGAGTACAAGAGTACAAAAGATCCAAGGGTAAATATTGAGTCATTTTCTTTTGCGGCTGTATTATCACGATGTATAGAAACCACTGTTCAAACACAATACAGTACAACGTTCATGCTCACATAGGCTTCTCATACAAACAACTAGCTAGCCTTTATATCAATACCAAGTACCGCCATTGGTCTCGAAGAGGAATTCATTACATAGGTGCAGTCAGCGCCGCGTAGGCCCCAATGAATGTGATGTAAAAGACAACTACAGTGTCAGAGAAACCAGAAAGTGAAAGACAAAGGAGGAAGAGATATTCGACTTTTTTTTTTGCTTTGTACCGTCCGATACCCAGCCCGCCAACTAACCAACCAACCCGACCAACTAAACAGCCGCCGTACGCCTCTCGTCTTCTGGGTATCGTTTGTGAAGCTGCTGCCAGCAGTTCGGCCCTGCCTGATAAAAGCCCATTCCCCGCCGTGCCAGACGTATGTCCCGCCCCTAGATTGTGTCCCTTCCGAGCCCAGCCCCTATATATACTAGTTCGAAAAGAGCCGGCTGCCTCAAGCCGGCAAGGCCATCAACCAACTACTGCTTCTCGCGCTGCACGCCGTTGTGAAAAGGAAGGCTGTCTGCGCTCTTCTCGTCTCTCGGGGATTCGCCCTCTCCGTTCTTCTTCCTTCCTAAGCTGTCCAGCCACTTTTCCGCGCTGACGATGGTGCTTTCTACTACGATGCTGACCTGCGCCATCATGTCTAGTCCTTCCTTCGCGAACGCCAGCATGCGGTTCGCGCCCCTGACCTCTACTGGTTCGCCGTTCTGCCTGTTCTGGCCGTTCTGCGAAGAAGCCGCAGAGGCAGCCTGCCATCGCTGTGGAACGGAGAGCAACTGTCTACGGACAAGCACGCCGGCGTTCTCGGGCAAGGCTCCGCCAGTGTATTGCGAGACAGAGGCAACGACTTTTTTGAGTGTCTGCCATATGTCTTCGCTGAGAGCCTTCATGCGCTCTGCCAGCCGTCGGCTTTGCTCGTCGCGCTCGTCGCGCATGAGATGCGGGGAACTGGTGCCCTTCTCATCCGCAGACGCCATGCTCGAGTCGCGGGACTTGGACCTGGTTGCGTTTTCGTAGTCCTCAAGGACCATCTTCAACGCGCGCATCACGTTGCTTAGGTGAGCATTCGCATCGCGCAAAATCCCGAGGCAGAATTTCAAGCTCCGTAGTGACTTCTCTGATAACGCAGCTCCTAGGCCAGACGTTGTTATCATTACTCGGGTTGACCAATGCTGCTTCTGACTCTCTTTCTGTCTCGTGGCCAGGCGTCCTCCGTCGGCATCATCGGTGCGCTCCTCATACTCCGGAGACCGGTTGGCGTCGTATGGAGGGAGTGTTTCATCCCTGGAAATAGAAGCATCCGAGCCATTCCTTGCCCTGACGCTCTTCAAAGGAGGCGTCTGTAGGCCTTGCTCAATATCCATAGCATCATCATCAATCCTCCGACGCTTATGGTTCTGTGAATCGTGGTCGCTGAGCCGCCGCTCTCCCAAATACCGCCGGATACTGCCTTCAACTCCGGTCCTTCTACCCACACTTCCCACCGTGTTGGCTACGTTGCGTTCAACAAAATTAGCGCTGTATTGGACGAAGCGCGGAGAGTATGCCTTGGTCGATGTATATGCGTTCAGCGAGCCGTTGATCGATTTGCCCAGCCATGGATGACTCGAGGTCAACAGCGACAGCAAAGGCTCAGGGTCTTCGCCAGATGTGACGTTCGACGGAGATGGGAGCCTCGCGTTGTGGGCGGCGGGGGACATCCTAAAGTCTGTCGCGCATTAGTTTGCGCAGCATAGGGGCAGGGTGGGCATAAATTACCTGGGTTCCCTAGGCCCACAATCGCCTCGGCAGCCAACAGTTCCTTGGAATTGAGCGACATGTTGTGCGTCTGCTCGTCCATACTCATGACGCTCTCTGTATCCATAGGGCTCGCACCGTCCATTTCGGCGGCGCTGCGCGGTGCAGTCAAAGGCACGCGGGGGAAGGATAGGTGCTGAATGGCGTCGGTAGTCTGCCATTGTTGCGGGTCTGAGGCGACAGGCCCAATGGGGTGGCCATGGTGGTGGTCCGAAGGGTTGGAGGCGTTCCGCAGCTGCGTGGACACAGGCAAGCCGAGCGATTTGAGGTCGGGAAGGTGGATTTGGTGTGTCGCGTTGGCTGAGGGCGGGTCCTGGGTCGGTACCGAGGGAAGCTGCAGAGATTCCGGGTCGTTGTTTGTGTATGCGGGTGGGTGTTCTTGCCGCACCTCCATGACGGACACAGAAAGTTGGATTGTCGGGTCGGGTGACGCAGAGAATGCCGATCGCGGATAGCGAGGGAGTGGCGAGGCTGAGGGCTTGCGGGGGCACTCTACGCGAGGAGGCGGATGTAAGCGCAGTCTATGAAATGACAAGAGAGAGTGAGGGTATGAGAGAGAGCGGCGTGGAAGAGAGCGCGGTGATGCTTGAGCGTGGTGTTGGCCGACGGTTTCGGTCTGTCACATGTCGAAACTCACAGTCGCATGTGAGAAGCTCGGACACCCGCGCGCCTCGCGAACCGAAGGGCCTATGGCAGCCCAAGAAGTTTTCCATCGAGTGTTGCCTTTGATTTGTGGGGGCGGCAGCGCATCTCCTGATAGGAGTATCACTGTGCGACTTCCACAGCCCGACGGTGGCGTGGAACCCGAACCTTCACCTCCTCCTTGCCTGTCTTCTACATCTCGTGCCGGCATATCACCAATCGGCTCGCGAGTGATCAAACCTATAACTCGGCTATGTAGGTTAAAGTCCCTCGGTCCACAGCCTAAAGCCATTTGATGACCGCAGAGAAACTGGCTGAGTCAGGGCACATCTATAGAGTCGATCTTACACGCATGTTCTCCCAGCTAAGCATGTAGCCGTGACATGCATCACCGTTAAGCGATATTGTTCACCGTCTGGCGAGTTAGAGAAGGGCAAAAGCAGTCCCTATAGAATACTCCTTGTCTAGCTACAAGTCCAGTCAAAAAGGTCTTAGAGCGCACTATACTAGAAGTATCTTAACTAAGTTTCTTTTTCTACTCTATCACGTCTGTATAAGCGTCATTGTCTCACAAGGCGGTGAATCTCGCTTGACGGTGACGGATGTTAGTGCTTCGTAGAAATGCGGGTGTATCATGTCGCTCCGGAATCGAACATTCGCGAACACTCTGTTCATACCTACAAACTTTTGTGAGTAGGTTCGAATGCTCTCTATGGATTGCTTCTTAGCTGCGCTGAGGATTTATGCTTATATCTAGTCAAGTAGCTTACGAAGGATTTATAAGCATTATCTGCCTATCCATCTGACCGCAGTAAAAGAGCATGGGGCATTTTACGAGTCAGAATTCTGATATTTCCTGAACATACGTCAGTCAGGCCGTCTCGAGAGCCTCAAGTCTCGCCTTCGAGCCATCGGACTTTCCAACGACAGCACCAGCTGATACGAGCACTTGGGCCATCGAGACGGTCGTGATCCCATGGATGCCTCGTTATCAAGGGGCAACACACCGCTACGAAGCAAGGAATCGATCGCCGCAGTGCGTGCTCCGCGGCCCGCGACCAAATGCCGTTCCATGCTGGCGTGGCTGGCACGCAACGTCAACCCAATCACGTATTCTCTGGCCGGGGGGCTCTCACTCCCAACCGGACGGTTAAACGGACCATGGCCAGATGTAACGATGCGGACAGGTTCGTACACCGCTGGAAGCAGTCGCCTCCTGACCAGCCCCCAAGAAGCCCATGGAAAAATTCCACGAGATCAATTCACACGCGTCTCTCGCGGGGGCCTCAAAGATCCCCGCCAAGATTTGACCGGCACACGGCAGTTTCTTTTCACTGGCGCCACCCAGGATTTGCCTTAGTCTAAACAATCGAGTCATATATCGCGTGCAGGGGCACCCTTAGCACCGCTGCAAGAGTCACGTAGATGCTGCTGATTGGTGAATTCGGCTTGGTCTGCCGGCCCGACAAAGCTAGAAGATGCGAAGAAGGATATGATTCATAAGCCGATGCAGCAAAGTGGACACTGCAGCCTTCGGGGTGGGGTCCTGGCCGTAGCCCTGCAAAGGAGATGCTCCTTCGTCCCGTTCCGCCACCATCGACCAGCCGTTCTGATGGGCTGAAGGCATGGAAAACCTCCAGTATGGTGGAGTTGAAACACAAAAAAATTTAGATAGAGACGTCTGCACGGTGTCAAGATCTGGGCGCCTCTTGCTCATTCTCTCCAGGCATCAGGGGGCATCTCAGATAGCTGTGCGGCCCCACAGCTCCACTTGGCCTATCTGATTGCTTTTCCATCGCCACGGACATGCGGATTTAAGCTAAAGGGCGGCGCCGCACCCAGGGCCCAACGGCTTTGTACCCCGGTCATATTGCCGATACCGTTTCTTTTATTTGTCTGCTGTTTCCTCTCTGTTTCTCTTTTCCTCGAGTTGTGCAGTCGGCTTCCTTTCTTTTCCTTTTTTGACCTTTTTAGGTCGTAGCGGACAGTCTAGCACCCTTCGCTTGGCTGATTGACCATCCGACAGCCCATCATGGATCTTAACATCCCTGACCAGGTTTACCAATACACCGAGGCCTCGGAAACGATCACTACTACAATCATTACGGAGTCCAAGACCTCGGTCTCTGAGAAGCAGAGCGAAAGCTCTCTTTCCATGAAGGCCGGTGGCTATGAGTCCATTCATGGCGTTAATGTTCAAAAGGCCGAGAACGAATTCCAGGAGCTTAACAGGGAATTGACGAAGCTCACCCATCACTCGAAGCGCACTGGTACCCATAAGACCCCCATCGTCGATGAAGAGAAGGCCCCTTCCTCAGAGGGCTCTGACTCGGAGCCGTTTGATCTCGAATCAGTCTTGAGAGGTCACAAAGGCGAGGATGAGGAAGCCGGTATCAAGCCGAAACAGATTGGTGTATACTGGGACGGATTGACCGTCAGCGGTATCGGTGGTGTCAAAAACTATGTCAAGGTAAGAGTTTGTCTATATTGTATCCCCCACCCCAACTAATCTCCGTGTAGACATTTCCTCAGGCCTTCACCTCTTTCTTCAATGTTTACGAGACCGGCAAGAACCTCCTGGGAGTAGGCAAATCAGGACAAGAATTCGACATCCTTAAGGACTTCAAGGGAGTCGCCAAACCTGGTGAGATGGTCCTCGTTCTTGGTCGCCCAGGATCCGGATGCACGACTTGTTTGAAGGTTTTGGCCAACCAACGATTCGGCTACACCAAGGTTGACGGCACCGTCCTCTACGGCCCCTTCGACAACGAAACGTTCGAGAAGCGCTACCGCGGCGAGGCTGTCTACAACGAGGAGGACGACGTCCACCACCCCACTTTGACGGTTGGCCAGACCCTTGAATTTGCTCTGGATACCAAGGTCCCTGGAACGCGGCCCGGTGGTCTCAGCAGGCACGCTTTCAAGGAGAGAGTCATCGACATGCTGCTCAAGATGTTCAACATTGAGCACACCAAAAACACAATCGTCGGAAACCCTTTCGTTCGTGGTGTCTCTGGTGGTGAGCGTAAACGCGTTTCCATCGCTGAGATGATGATCACGAATGCTTCTGTGTGCTCATGGGATAACTCAACCCGCGGTCTGGACGCATCCACTGCCCTGGACTACGCCAAGTCTCTTCGCATCTTGACGGATATCCACCAAGTCACCACGTTCGTTTCGCTCTACCAGGCCTCCGAATCCATCTATAAGGTGTTTGACAAGGTCATGGTTATTGATTCCGGTCGCCAAGTTTACTATGGTCCGGCTCAAGAGGCCCGCGCGTATTTCGAGAACCTTGGTTTCTTGGAGAAGCCTAGACAAACCACTCCGGACTACCTTACTGGATGTACCGATCCTTTCGAGAGAGATTTCAAGGCCGGCCGTAGCGAGAAGGATGTTCCCAGCAACCCCGAGGCCTTGGCGGAAGCTTTCAAGAACTCCGATGTCGCCGCCCGTCTGAACCATGAAATGACTCAATACCGCCAGCAGATCCAGGACGAGAAGCAAGTTTACGATGATTTCCAGACGGCTGTTCACCAGAGCAAGCGTCATGCGTCCAAGCGTTCGGTTTACACTATCCCTTTCTACCTCCAGGTCTGGGCCTTGATGCGCCGCCAATTCGCTCTCAAATGGCAGGACCGGTTCTCCCTTGTTGTCTCCTGGCTTACTTCCATCATCGTGGCTATCCTTCTCGGTACTGTCTGGCTTGACCTCCCTCAAACGTCCGCTGGCGCTTTCACGCGTGGTGGTTTACTGTTCATCTCCCTTCTGTTCAACGCTTTCCAGGCCTTCTCCGAGCTGGCTTCCACTATGATGGGACGACCTATCGTCAATAAGCACCGCGCTTACACATTTCATCGTCCTTCTGCCTTGTGGATTGCTCAGATCATCGTGGACACGGCTTTTGCAACGGCTCAGATCTTCGTTTTCAGCGTCATGGTCTACTTCATGTGCGGTCTCGTCCGGGATCCAGGTGCTTTCTTCACCTTCGTCTTGATGATCGTCTCTGGATACCTCTCGATGACTCTTTTCTTCCGTACCGTCGGATGTATGTGTCCGGACTTCGATGTGGCCATCCGTCTTGCCGGTACAATCATCACTCTGTTTGTGCTTACCTGCGGATACCTCATTCAGCCTCAATCGGAGCAAGTATGGTTGAAATGGATTTTCTGGATTAACGTGAGTTCCTACAAGATTTCTTACCCTATTGTGGTCATAGTAACTTACACGTTTTTAGGCACTTGGTCTCGGTTTCTCTTCACTCATGATGAACGAGTTTAAGCGGTTAGACATAACATGCACTTCTGAGTCGTTGATTCCACCTTACGGAGAAATTGAGCATCAGTCATGCACTCTCGCCGGAAGTACACCTGGCAGCGCGATTATCTCTGGAAAAGACTACATCACGGCGGCCTTCTCATACCACCCAGAGAAACTCTGGCGCAACTGGGGTATCATGATTGTCCTTATTGTTGGCTTCCTTGGAGCCAATGCTTTCCTGGGAGAACATATCAAATGGGGCGCTGGTGGCAAGACCGTGACCTTCTTCGCCAAAGAGAATGCTGAGCTGAAGAAGTTGAACGAGGACCTGAAGCAAAAGAAGGAGAGAAAGAACCGGAAGGAAACCGAGGAAGAGGGCGAGGGTCTGAAGATCAACTCCAAGGCTGTTCTTACCTGGGAAGACCTCTGCTATGACGTTCCAATGCCCGGTGGCTCTGGCCAACTCCGTTTGTTGAACAACATTTACGGCTACGTTAAGCCCGGTCAACTCACCGCTCTGATGGGTGCCTCCGGTGCCGGCAAGACGACCCTGCTCGACGTGCTGGCGTCCAGGAAAAACATCGGTGTGATTAGCGGAGACAAGCTGATCGACGGCAAAGTGCCTGGCATCGCTTTCCAGCGTGGAACCGCCTATGCCGAGCAACTCGATGTCCACGAGCCGGCCCAAACTGTCCGCGAGGCTCTGCGCTTCTCTGCTGATCTCCGCCAGCCGTTCCACGTTCCCCAGGCCGAGAAGTACGCTTACGTTGAGGAAGTCATCTCCCTGCTTGAAATGGAAGACATTGCGGACGCTATCATCGGTGACCCCGAGAGTGGTCTGGCTGTTGAGCAACGCAAGCGTGTCACTATTGGTGTCGAACTGGCTGCCAAGCCGGAGCTTCTTCTTTTCCTTGACGAACCCACCTCCGGTCTTGACAGTCAAAGCGCCTGGAACATTGTCCGTTTCTTGAAGAAGCTTGCCGCAGCTGGTCAGGCTATTCTGTGCACGATTCACCAGCCTAACTCTGCTCTTTTCGAGAGTTTCGACAGGCTTCTGCTTCTGCAGAGGGGAGGTCGCTGCGTCTACTTCGGTGATATCGGAGAGGATGCCTGCGTTCTTCTGGACTACTTCCACCGCCGGGGAGCTGACTGCCCGCCTGATCTCAACCCCGCTGAGTGGATGCTGGACGCCATCGGTGCCGGCCAGGCTCCTCGTATCGGTGACCGCGACTGGGCCGACATCTGGGCCGACTCTCCCGAACTCGCCGCAACTAAGGAAGAGATTGTCCGCATGAAGAACGAGCGTACAGCGGAGAACAATGCTGGCCAGGAGCTGATGCAGACGGAGTTTGCTACCCCGCTTTGGTACCAGATCAAGAAGGTCAACGCCCGCACGCAGCTCTGCTTCTGGCGCACTCCCAACTACGGCTTCACTCGTCTCTTCAACCACGTCATTCTCGCTCTGTTGACTGGTCTCGCTTTCCTTCAGCTCGACGACTCTCGTTCCTCGCTGCAGTACCGGATCTTCGTCATTTTCCAGGTCACTGTCCTTCCCGCCCTGATTCTCGCGCAAGTCGAGCCCAAGTACGCAATGGCTAGGATGGTCTCTGCCCGCGAACAGGCCTCCAAGGCTTACAGGCAGTTCCCGTTCGCTCTTGCACAGGTTCTTGCCGAGATGCCTTACAGCGTTCTCTGCGCTGTGTTCTTCTTCCTGCCGATCTACTACATCCCTAACTTCCAGTACGCTTCCGACAGGGCTGGTTACCAGTTCTTTATGATTCTGATCTGCGAGGTCTTCTCTGTTACGCTTGGGCAGCTGATCGCCGCGATCACGCCCACGCCCTTCATCGCTGCGCTCGTCAACCCCTTCATCATCATTATTTTCGCCCTCTTCTGTGGTGTCACCATTCCCCAGCCCCAAATCCCTAACGGATGGCGCTGGTTATACCAGTTAGATCCATTCACTAGGTTGATTGGTGGTATGGTGGTGACAGAGCTGCACGACCGGGAGGTCACGTGCTCGACGGGCGAGCTCAACACCTTCACCGCGCCCCTCGGCCAGACCTGCGGCGAATACATGTCTGCATTCTTCGCGAGCAGCGGGCCCGGCTACATTGTCGACAACTCGACCAGCAACTGCGAGTACTGCGCCTACAAGGTCGGCGACGAGTTCTACTCGCCCCTGGGCTACGACTTTGTCAACCGCTGGCGCGACCTGGGCATCTTCATTGCCTTCATCGGCAGCAACCTGCTCCTCCTGTTCCTTGCGGCGAGGTACCTCAACTTCGCTAAGCGGTAAACGGGTGGTGTTGGGTAATTGGTCTTGTGCGCGTTGGCGTGGTCACACATACCGCGTCAATGCGCACACATGTTTTTTTACTATTAATCACGTCTTTGTCGCTACGTAATCACGCTTTAATCGACACGTTGGGATGGACTTTGGTATGGCTTTTACGTATGGTGGACGGAAAAGTTTGGGGCTTGGTCGGATTTACCTGCCCTTATGAATTAGACAAACGTATGGATAACCACGCGTTTTTGCTTGTCCACTGAGGTGGACAATCTAGATAGTAGACGCATTATGCAACTGAATGAGTTTCTTCAACAGCTACTGGCGCAATTGATACAAATCGAGCCTGTTGATTCTTTGTGAAGGTAGCACGCACATTATAGAATCATCTCCACACTTCCATCTAAGACAAAGAGCCCTTTGTTTATAATGATCATTATACTCGCATCTAAATACTATATACTATGCTCAGTAGAATAACTTCGAAGTGACAAGCAGACTGGTATTAATAGCATCTACAGGCGATAAACTTTGAGTGGGAACGAATCAAGATATAGAAGTGGAAGCCCAAATTCTATTAGCAAGCGTTTTGCATGGCCACAAAAAACCCACTTTGCATAGCCACAAATCAAATAGGCGGGTATTTATATACATTCATCCCCATAGAAGTATAACACAAAGGGCCTCGTCTATACATATACCGCACCTTTTAGACTCGATTTCTCTACTACATACTTTTCAACTACGTCTACGCTAAAAGTAGTCTATATATACGCATCTAGCAGGCCTGTACGTGCAGTTTGTATGCAAAAAGATAATATAATATAGATATAAACGTATCATCTAAACTACATCTATCTATACCGCAGGCGTATACGCTCAAGAATATGCAATTGCGTATAGCGGTACTGTAGAATATGTTCCGGGTAGGTATAGAAGGGCAGGCGAGATAAGCAAGAAAGGCGGAGACGTAGCTATACGGCTACCTTTAGGGGTAAGCGTAAGCACTTTACCTAACTACACGGGATATCTCTAAGCATCCTAAAGCAAGACCTACAGCATAAGCATGCAGTAGACGATGTAATCATACAAGAAGTAGATATACATAGGGATACAGCTTGTTTTGTAGGTAGCAATCGATACTACACACGGCCTTATGATGTATCACATATGTATTTCGGTATATACCCTCTACTGCTTCATACTGCACACTCTATGTATACCTAACAGAGTACATCCTTTCTACCTAACAAATACTTCATCGTGTCGCGTAGTAAGGAGGCATATACACCTAAGAGTTTTTAGCCGTATCTCATAGGAAATAAGCATTAGCATCACTCAGAAGCCTCGGTGGTGTTGTAAAGGTAAAGAATAAGTACGCTTTAAGCGGCTTTAAGTGGTAGAGTATTAAGAATTCAGTATCTACAGAGAATAAAGCGGTATAACAAAGGTAAAAGAAGTCCATAATCGCTAATTTCGGTCAGTAAGAAGATGTCAGTAGAGAAGTATACATAAATGCTATACCGATTGCCCATATACTTCTACTTTCACTGTGATACTAAACTTTTATTCTATTAAATCCTTAACTATACTTAGTAGACGGCGAACGCTATAACATATTCCCATTTCATCTGCACTCTCTTACCAAATAAACTCTAAACTTTATCAACTCGTTCTTTTCTCCGCTCACCCCTTCTCACAGTACTCTGCATTCAAAACTTCAAGCACACCATCCATCACAGTGTGAATCGGTCGAAACTGTCGATTTATGCGCTTATAAATAATACGCCATAGACTTTACAAAACAGCTTACTCCCTAGCGTCCGGAATTCCTCACTGTTCTTAATTGACTCCACATCCCGAAGTATACAAGCGAAGATAAAGCCCCTATGGAAATCCATAGGAACACCTTCAACAACTTAACGAATCAGATGCTCAATCCACAAGCATCTGGTAACAATGCCAAGGACACTGTATCCAAGGATGGCATAATTCCCGAATCTCGACCTTACTTGTAACCCAATACAGATGGAAAGTCGAGGAAAATCCATGGTGCTGATGCTATTAATTATAATGAACTAAGAACCTCGATGGTTCATGTAAATTCTTTCTTTTGTACTACCAAAACATTTCCTGTCGGCAACCTTGCACTGCTTGGTTTTGGTCCTGCTTTTCAAATACAACGGTGGTAGTTGGTATGCAGTGATGAAGCACTTTCTTTGCCCCCGTTCCCTGGCCGTGTACTCCCATGAGGTGATACAAATGGGATCACTGGTTACTATACAGGCGCATGGGGATACGTTGATACTTGAAAGTACCGCATTGGCATGCTTATCATATCAGGCTGCTGTGTTTGGTGCATATTTGGAAGAAATGAATGTAGTTGAATTTGAATCGAGTATTAACTTTTGCGCATCGAGCGTTTCGCTCGGTAACTAATGCCTGGACCAACCAATTAACCAGAAAATTGATCATCCATGTCCTCCAAATCCAGTCTACTTCAAGGGGCCAGGTTTTCGTGGTTTCAGTGTTGGTGACGTGGAAACCGACACCCTCGATTCTCTGTGTTGAGCATTTCCCGCAGCATTTCAACCCATCTTCGAACCTTGCAACCGACGCCTGAATGAACAATCCACCAACAGCATTGGCTGACCGGGTATCCATCCTTTGGGATAGTGATCCGCAAATACGGCCTGTCTGAGAGAGCCGATTATTCACAGTTTTGGCATCAGTGATGTGATTGAGTCGATAGACCCAATCCTTTTCGACAATCACTGCGAATTGTCGTCACTGGTACCAGCTGGGAGAACCTGCGATTTGTCCACGGTCTTATTGTCCTGTCCAGCTTGGGAGGTCTGTTCATGAGAGCCTAAAGGCGGGCTGCCAATGGAGGTCGCTCTCTCCGCCTTCATGCCATCTTTGTTTCCTGTGACTGTGTCAGATTCGTTCATTTTGAGCGAGCTTTGGTGGACTCACCGTCACCTTTTGGCCCAACCAACTCTGCCAGCTCGTCTTCCGAGACGCAGAGCAACTTGCAGAAAGTCTCAGTTTCAATCCCAAGGGAATGGCCAAGATTTATGCGCTCTGTGCTGTTCAGGTCGTGCTCGAGCAACAAGCAACGGTTGCGCATCATACCAAGCTTCCAGAGACATGCATACCGCTTCTCGAATTGTCGTGGAACCCTAAAGGCAACGAATTCGGTGCATCCTTTTACCATATTTTCCAAGCTTTCGTAGTGCTCTTTCAGTCGTTGACGCTGCTCTGCGGCCTCGCTTTCTAGGTGCTCAGCTTTTTTTACACCTTCAAATACCTTCTGGGCAAGTGACATCAGGCTTGCCTCCGGATCTCCCTCAACCCCGGCGTGAGGACTGGGTTCGCTCATTGTATAGGTTCTCGAATACCGGTTGTTGTGATATGATGTTTTGCTACTGTCTGTATCAGGGAGTTAGATGTTGTTGGAGAGACAAAAGAGACAGAAGGTGACCGGAGATTTAAATAAGACAGCCGGGATTTCGCTAGATTGCACAGCCGTCTGTGAAGGAAAGAGCCACAAAGGTAATGACTGCTTACTTGCTACACCGCCAGACTGCATCTTTCTTTTTTTCTTTTTTTTTTTTTTTTTTTACACATCCCCTCCTTGTCCCTTTACAAACGTCCATCTTCACCCATGCCATACTAGATTTAAAATCAACCCGCGGCAGACAGGCCTAATACAGATATTCTTCAAGGGCGGATCATTCTGCAATAAATACATACAATTTCAGTGTATGGTTATCGGAGGTCTTCAACGCGTATTTCCATGCCGTCCAAACAAACTACCTGAAAATGACTTAACTAACAATGCTCTCATTGGTTTGCCAGAAAGGCGCTTCATTGCCACATGTTTTTGATGAGGCTAAAGAAACGGCTCAAGATTGGGTCCATCTCGGTACTCTGCGGGAAGTAAGCTATAGACCTATTAGTTTGGTAAATATCTGAGTCTCAGCCTCTACAGCAGTCTTCCTCGAAACACTTAGTCTGGCCAGATACAAATGGGGGATTCCATAGGAGGCATCTCGTCCGACTATGTAAGGAAGCTTTAGTGTTCTGTTACTCTGAAGAAGGACGAAGGTAAAAACAACATATGTGTGTCAAGTTCGGGTTTTATATTACAGTGATAATCGACGCCATCGGTTTACAGTGCTTTATGCTATTGTTGTAAACACGAGGTGTAGCTTAGTGGAAGCCATCGCTGATGATCAACAACATAATTTCAAGACTGCCCAAACAACTGAAGATAAATTTTTAGAATCTTAAAGAGATATTACCGTGTAAGTTAACATAGGCCCCACATCACATGACATCCAGCATTCCGGTTGCAAATCTCAGAACATTTTCTCCACGCTAGAGAAGAAAGCGCTATGCCGCCAGCTCACTCAAGCATTAAATATCAACTCACCCCTCTCTTCCCGTCGAGAAGCACGTGTTTGCAAAAAGATCTCGGGTGATTTACCTCTTTTTTTTAACCCGGCTTACCCACTTTTTAAGAATATATTCAGTAAAGTCTACGATACCCACCGAGTACTCTTTACGTAGCTCTAATAAGCTAGAGCACCGTCTTTAGTAGACGTTTTATAGTCAAAAAGATAAAACAATACCAGGATACAAGAGTATTCGAAAATCTACAAAGTACCGAAAATAGTAATGCTAAAAATATCCCATGTAAGCACGAGGGCTGGAATTTACCGTACCCACCGAGTACCCTTTACGTAGTTATAGAAGGCCATAATACAGCCGCTAGTAAGTGCTACATAGCTACGGAGGTGAGCAGATCCTTATGTATTAGAATATTAAAAAGCATAAAAAACGTACATATAATTATAATGTGCAAGTGCAAGAACATTCGAGAACAGAGAAAGGTACTAATTACAAGGGTATAGGAATGTCCCGTAAGGGCACAAGAACACAGAGCAGACAAGGAGAAGTAAGGTATATACAGGGGTAGGCAGATTATTCAGAACCTTCTAAAACCCGTATGAGCACGTCTTGAAATCGATGCTATCGATTTAGAGAGAAGGCTTCCCTGCCTTTCAGCTCAATACAATTACATTGCTCGTCAAGTTCCATACCCTTTTACAAGTATGATTTGAGAAAGTGTTAGACTGTAATAAGCTTCTCATCACTTCAATTAATACAGTATGATAGAAATCGTAATCAGTTGTTCCTAAAAGGGAGTTACAGTTTTCCACCGCGCCAGTCCGAGCCCATATTAGGCTATGAATTACAGAATTAAACAGCATATAAGACAGAAAGGCTTCGAACTAATGGTTCGTTTCTTCCAGATCGTTCCTCATATCCTCGCGCCTAGACGCACTCGCTCATGCTGCGCAGACCGCACGCCGTGGCACTGATGGTACAGCCAGCGACGTCGCCGTTCCAGCCCATCAGCCTGTTCGCAACATCGTTCGCGTACGCAACAACGTCGCCCTGAACGACGCTAACGTCAAGGACGCCGTGGGAGCCGGCGGCAGTTTCGGCGATGCTGCCAGAGTTGTAGATACGCGCGGCCGCGTACGGGTTGCCGGGGAACGGGTTGCCCTTCCAGGAGCCGTTGTTGAGGGCTTGCGCCAGACCAGGGTAGCCAGAGCTCGTGCCCTGAAGACCCTCCATGAGCATCGTGTGGATGGCGTCGACGGCCGAAGCACCGCCGCTGATCAAGTCGTTGTACGAGCTGCAAGGCGGGTGAGCCTGCAAGATACCGCAGTTGCCAGACCAGGAGGGCGCCACGTGAACATTGCCCGTGGACTATGGAGATTTGGTTAGTCATTCTGGTATTTCTTGAAAGTGGTGGCTTTAGACTTGTCTTACCTCCTGCATGACCAAAGCCAGGATGAGTCTCTTGTCGACCTTGGTCTCCTCACTCGCCTTGATGATAGCATCCTTGAAGGCCTTCAGAACGTTCTCATCGCCCTCGGACTTGCGGATCTCGGCCACGTTGATCTTCCACAGGTTCTCAAAGCTGAGCCATTCCTTGGCCGAAGGGGGGTACTTCGTGTGCGGGTTGCCCTCGTAGCAGGTGTACGTGTGAAGGAGATTGGTGTTTGTGCTCTCGCCACTGCCAGCGTCGTACCAGATGCTGATGGCAGGGCTGGTAGCGGCGACAACGCCGTTGTTGTCAAAGGCGGCGTGAGGGCGAGTGAAGGGGGAGCGCGGGAGAACCGCAGCGGAAGCGATGCTGCTGGCACTGATGACAGCACCGCCAAACAGAGTCTGGTCCGTTTGTTAGAGGTTGGAGCAGAAATATCAACATGAAGGCAGCATCGACGAACCGTGAACTTAACCATCTTGTTTAAAGTAAAGAGCGTTTGTGAAAGATGTCCCGTGCTTGCGAATGAGTGAATCTGCAGAGAATAGACAGGAGAATGAGCGATAGTTGGGCAAAGCACCGGGCTGCTTGGGATTGCGTGGTGGTTGTTGGAGACAAAGAGAAGGTTCGAGGGGAAAATGACTGTGCTTATATAGACAGGTTCACATAGCATTCTAGGATAGGAAGGCACGCTTTGGGCAAGCGGTAAATACGAAGCGCCAGTGGATCCGGCATACGGACACGAAGATAGGTGAGAGCGGGACTCTGGAGCGGGTTAACACGAGAAGCAATTTAACTTAAAAGGAAAGAAGGCAGTGGCGTTGCTTGTCTTGCTCATACATGGTTAGCCTACAACGCCTTCCTAGACATCTACCCCAGTCAAATGCCTACTCTGGGCTCTCCTGGCGATACTCCCCAGAAGAGTCGCAAGTTGCCATCGGCAACCTCTACGCCTTAAAGAGATTATATCGCGGCCCTACCACCACTACGTAGTACTAGGTGCGCCCAGACAACCACGGCAAACCCACCTTCCGCGCTGTGACATTTTCGTCCACGCCGCCCACAGCCCCCAGGGCACGGATGAGCGTGCCCAAAAAGCATGGGCTTATTGAGACCTACGTCCGTGGGGAGATTGGTGATAGACAAGCACAGCCCTTCAATAGCAGCTTGATCTGTCTTTGCCAGGCGATTTGAGGTTGCGCGCTGCTTGGTCCAGAGTATCCAGTGTTGGAGTTCCGGCCTCTTGGACGGGAGTCCGCTGTATAACGAAGTATATGGAGAGATGGTCACATAGACAGAGGTCGAAGTGCCTGCGGGTAGGGCTCGTATAGATGTCAAATCCCTGGCGACGATCATAATACGCGAGTCGTGGCCTCATCCTCATTACTCAGGGCAAGACATCATGTTTCTTTTGACACTCGACGCTCCTGTTTCCTAACAGCGAAAAAGCAAAAATGTCGGATCTTCTTACGTTTCCTTCCTGATAATTATCTCACACCCTCGAGAGAAGCTCCTTACTTACAACGCACTTCTCGTAAAATATCCGCGACGGAGGACACCGGGCCAGAACAAATGAACAAACGCGTGCACAGGCACAGTGAAAGTGGTGCCCCTGGCGCGCCGTGCAGGTGTGAACCGCTTTCGTATGAATGGTACTTGCGTCCATCGGCATATCCGTTTCCTTTCCGGAGAGACCCTTCCCTTAAGGCTTCCCTTCATGTAACGTCCGTCACCGTGAAGCGGGATTTACCGTCTTGCGAGGTACTACGTAGTGATGCTTGTAGGGGGTTGAAGGAGAGACCTAGTTAAAATATACAAAGGCTCTGCGTGCTCTAAGACTTTTCTTACCTATACCTGGGACCCGGGCTGAGAGCTAGGTAAGGAGTACTCTAGAGGGACTGCTTATATCGTTCTTAGTTCGCAATGACGGACTTCATGTGCTCTAAGACCTTTTTGCCTATACCCGGGGCTCGGAGTGGGAGCTAGGCAAGGAGTACTCTGTAGGGAGTTCTTGTATTGTCCTTTGTCTCGCTATACTGCAGATCCCGGTTCACGGTGACGGATGTTACGTGCCCACGCTAGCCACCATATCACGCTACATCTTCCCCTTCGTCAAATGCTCCTTCTTCCTCTGTACCGCCCATTAACGCATCAACTCCATCCGCCTCGTCCTCCGATGCTCCGTCTTCAAGGTCTTCAGAAGCCGGCGATGCGACCTGAGCATAACTGTCGCCTTGCTCAAGCCCAGCATCCGAAAGTCGGTGGTCAAGAGGCTCTTGTGTCTCCGTTTCCCCAGGCGTGTTGTTCATGGCGGATTGGGAGGCCTCCGGACTGTCCGCCGTTTCGATGTCTTCTTGTCCGGTTTTGAGTGGGCGGTTGTACTTGAGCTTGGCCATGTTCCGGATATCAGTCAACATGCGTGATTCCTTCTTCGAGACGCGGAGATCCCTCCCAATTGTTGTCTCGTCGATGTTGTCCTTGGTAATGATGTCAGGGAACTCCATGACGCGTTTGTACTCGTCGTCGTTAGGTGTCCCGCCCTTCATGATGATCCCGATCTTATCCCGCATCAGCACTTTGACCTTTGCCCACGTCCCGTTCTGGAACCAACCATCTGATTTGATCTGCTTGCTTGGTCAGAGAAGTCACAGAGCTCGAAGTTGTATATTCACTCACGTTGCATTCTTTGCGCAAATTGTCGGTGTCTATTAATCGTTTGAGCTGAGGGTCTGTGATGTCGCACACTTGCCAGATCTTGCCGTCGGGGATAATCTCCTTGCCGTCAAAAAGGTAAGTAAGCTTATCGTACGTTCTCGTCTTCGCCTGCCGCCTCCACACGTTTCGAGCATCCATCCACTTGTTGGGATCGTTGCTAGATTCCTTTTCTGATGGTAAGATGATTTTGAACATGACTGTTTGAAAGACACGGTATTTGGGGTCGGTCCTGGGATCGCAGCCAAATTTCACGAGCGTGTCTCTCCAGGGGCCGGACCTGAAAGAGAACCCAACATAGGCATATGAACTTTTAATGACGTCGTCCGTGGTTCCAACCATGTGGTTCATAAGATAACGCTTCGTCATGATTGGCCTTTCTTCCATCAGAGCGCGAATCTTTTGAATTGTACTCTGGATGTGAGGATCCAGCGTCTCCTCGGGTGGAAGGGGAACGGGAGATTCATTGAGAACGGACTCGGCGTCGATGGACACTTGATGCATTATAAACTTGCGGATCGCTGTCGGATTGTACAGCATAGCCTGGCCTTCGGCGTCTTTGGCATATTTTACGGCAGGGTTTTGGCGGTAGACGTAGTTGAAAGGCACGTCAACGTTTGTGAATTGAGGAGAAGGGCCAACGTCACCACCGATGCCGTTTTCTCGGCGGTCATCGAGATTGAAGTGCTTGAGCTTTGAATATTCAAAAGGCAGCAAGTTTTCGCGGAGCATGTGAGCTAGCGGGCTTGCCGACGTGGCATACTGAAAGTCGGGCAGGCTGCGGAAGCGGTGAGTCTCTCGTGCGTGCCCAACAAGCTCGACGCCGTAGCCGTCAGGATTGTCGCGCAGGCTCCTCAAGAGGATGCTGGGGTCAGTGTGAGAGGTCGCGTCAGCTAGAAGAGGGTCAGCGGTCCATGGGTCGTCGGAGCCTCTCTTGCGCTTGCGGCCGGTCCGCTTTGGGAGCGAGAGCTTCACGAGAAGGTTCTGGGTGCGGACGAAGGTAGACATGACAGGCTTGGCCATGGCGTCGTCGGGGCGGAGCGAAGCGCCGATGGTCTTGTGCACGTCGTGCAGGTGAAGGAACTAGTGGCGGCGTCAGGTTTGTGGGCCAGGATAGGTAGAGGGATTCCAAGGTACTACCTTTTCGAGGGCAACGCCGCCGCCCAGCGACTTGAGGCCATTATCAATGTTGCGCACGAGGCACGGATGCTCGATGCTCACGACGGCGCGCGGCGGCACCGGGCGCGATGGAGCGGCGGCCGGGGCAAAGAGACCGTCCATGTCCACGGCAGCGGCGACTACGCAGCAACAAGAAGGATGAAGACAGTCAGTCTTGATCCAAATTTATTGAAGCCCCGCAGCTGCTCATCTCACGCTAGCGAGCTTGGACCCTACACGCTCGAACATCACCACCTCCTCGGCCTGTTTGAGGAGAGAGTTCCTCAACCCAGTCGCGTCCCTAACACCCTTTCACTCCTTGCGCGAGCACCGTCCCTCCATCTGCTACCACCGCCCGAGGTGAAACCCCATCTCCCGCTCTCCTCGTCGGCCTCTTGTCGGCGCTTCCCCGTCCGTCGACCTGTCGCCAGCCGTCACTTGCGTAGACATCACCGAGCGACACGCACCGCACGCCTGCACCCACGTCTCTCGATGCCCGCCTGCTCCTCGTAGATCCGCATCTGATCGATCCTACGTCTGGCGCCAGCCACCACGCATCCAGACTCCATCGCTACCCAGGCCATTGTCGGGCGACACGCTCCTCTGCCCTGGTGACCGCCGTGACTCGCTGCACCTCCCCATATCACCCTTGGTCCCGTCTTCTACATCCGGGCGCCGAAGCGCACGCCTCAAACCATGAAGGGCTTTCGGCAGAGAGTGGTAAGGTTCCCCGACATCCATGTCCCCCTTCCCGCCCGCAACGCCTCGTCACCCGCGACTGACTGACGGGGCTCCTAGTCCGACAAGCTTCGTGCCCATGATTCCAAATCATCCTCCAAGAAAAAGAGTGAGTCGGGCACCTCCTCACCCTCCCACGGCGGCTCTCAGTCGCAATCGCCTGCCAGTTCCGCCCATGCCACGCCCACTTCCTCAACCACTCAACTAGCTACCGATCCCCGCAACAAGCCTCTTCCGTCCAACGACAATGCCGCGGGCGGTCCTCAGGGCTCGGCGCAGCCAGGCCAGCCCGGCCTTCCCAGCTCCCTGGCGCCCGGCGCACAGTTCATGAGCGGTCAGCCTCATATGCCTCAGGGAGCGACGAACAACGGCATGGGCGGCGCTGTGCCTGGCACGCCGAACCGTGGTCAGGGTTTGGCGCCTAGTGTTGTCATCAGCCCTAGCGCACCTGTGAGTATCCAATGTCTCACCAAGCTCGCTATGAGCCTGGCCCATAGTTGGTCGGAGCTTTTGGGCGCATTCCCCCCAGACAATGAACACCGCTAACCTCTCCACCTTGCAGCACATCCCACCACCCGGAGCCGCTGAGACCATGCCTGGAGACCTGCTCCCCCCGAAAGCCGGCTCGAAATCTCTCCTCTTCGATCGTTTGCAGACCACCCCCAAGGATGTTGCCGAGGGCATCAGAACCCCAAAGCGACAGCACTCGTCGCGCTTCGACATCTCCGACCAAAGACAACGCGAGCTCGAGAAGCTCCCTGGATTCCACGAGGTCGCCCCGAACAAACGGGAGGAGCTCTTCATGCAAAAGATCGACCAATGCAACATCATCTTCGATTTCAACGATGCCAGCGGCGACATGAAATCAAAGGAAATCAAGCGCTTGGCGCTGCACGAGTTGCTGGACTATGTTGCAAACAACAGGCAGGTCATCACGGAACGGATGTATCCTCGCGTCGTCGAAATGTTCGCCAAGAACCTCTTCCGCCCTATCCCGCCGCCGATGAACCCGCAAGGCGAAGCCTTTGACCCTGAAGAGGACGAGCCTGTGCTTGAGGTCGCCTGGCCTCACATTCAGGTCGTGTACGAGTTCTTTTTGCGCTTCATTGAAAGCCAGGACTTTAACACCAACATCGCCAAGCAATACATAGATCATGGTTTCGTTCTTCAGGTACGTATCCATCCTTTGTACCACCCAAAAGGAGTTCACTGGAACTAACCGTAGACCAGTTGCTTGAATTATTTGATTCTGAAGATCCCCGGGAACGTGATTTCCTCAAGACGACTCTCCACAGAATCTACGGAAAGTTCCTCAACCTGCGTTCTTACATCCGTCGGTCCATCAACAACGTTTTCTTCCAATTCATCTACGAGACCGAACGCTTCAACGGTATTGCCGAGTTGCTGGAAATTCTCGGTTCGATTATCAACGGTTTCGCTCTCCCATTGAAGGAGGAGCACAAGCTCTTCTTGACCCGAGTCTTGATTCCCATGCACAAGGTGAAGAGCCTTAGCATGTATCACCCGCAGCTTGCGTACTGTATCGTGCAGTTCCTTGAAAAGGATGCTGCCCTGACGGAAGAGGTGCGTTAACCATGTCGGTCGCGTTGAAATCCATACTAACATGCATGCAGGTGGTCCTGGGTCTCCTCCGCTATTGGCCAAAGGTCAACAGCACCAAGGAGGTGATGTTCCTGAACGAGGTCGAAGATATCTTTGAAGTTATGGATCCGGCCGAGTTTGCCAAGGTTCAAGAGCCGCTGTTTAGCCAATTGGCCAAGTCGGTTGCTAGCCCGCACTTCCAGGTAAGTTCCGGCTCAATCGTGGACAAGTACCCGTCGGCTAATTATGTTCAAAGGTTGCCGAGCGCGCGCTCTATTTCTGGAACAACGAGTACTTCTGTAACTTGGTTAGCGACAATGTTGAAGTCATCTTGCCCATCATGTTCGCCCCCCTGTATGAAAACTCGAAGGGTCACTGGAACAGGTATGCCACAATTCATCATGCGATCCGAGTTCATGCTGACAGGTTATCAGAACGATCCACGGAATGGTCTACAATGCGATGAAACTTTTCATGGAGGTTAATCCTCAACTCTTTGACGAATGCTCGCATGAATATGCCGAGAAGCAGAACAACGCCCCTCAGGAGCAGCAATCGCGGCAGTCGAGATGGGATAAGCTGGCTGAGCTTGCGGCCGCCAGGCAGAATGGCAAGGTCGACGTCAAGCTCCCCGCGGTGACCGCAACCGGATCAAAAGTCAGCTCCCCCACGCGCGCGGACGACAACGACCCCTTGAGTCAGGACAGTCAGCGCAGGCTTGAAGCGCTCCGGCTGCAGGACGACGCCATGTCTAGTCAGCGAAGGCCCAAAGACTATGCGGTACGTTAAGTCCGTATGCTGTTTGATGCGTCAGGTCCCGGAGCGAGCGTTGCCACATTACATTTTGTATACTTTTTCTTCTCTCTAGAGCAGGCAGGGCAGGCTACTATAAACACGTTTCCTTTCTTTTTGATTTATTTAGCGGATCGGTGTGCTTACTCACAGCTCCACTAACCTGCCCTGCTTACAGAGGCGTCACCATCAGTCGTCATCCGTGGACGAGACCAGCAGCAGGCGTGCAGGACGAGCTCGGAGCAACAGCCGACCTAGCTCTGCGGGGGGGACTGGCTCAAGTCACTCTTCTCGCGCCAATTCCAGCAGCAGCGTGAAAAGAGTCAGCGGTTAGTGGAACCATTCATGCCTTCAGGGATTCTGGACACGGCTGGTTCCTCATTGACTACGCGGGACCTGAGACCCTGACAAAATCCATGAGGGTGAAACTTCTTATACCCTTTACTATACATGGGTGCCGCCTTTGGGCTGTGGAGCCTTAGAAGGCGGTCTTCTCTTCTCACCTACACCGTTCTTGTCTCAACGTCATCATCGCCGCTGCATGTTTGCGTGGGAACGGAGCTTGGAGCGTTCTGTTGTTCTCCTTTACTGTTTTGTGCCTCTTCTCATCTCCCGTTGGTTTGATGAACATCGGGGGTGTTTTTTTTTTCGATTGCGGAAAAATGTACGGTTGGCTGCAGAGTGGCTAGACATGTCGACGCCTGTTGGCGCTTGTCGGTGTCTGGAGGCTGGCTGGCTTATCAAAGGGTTGTCTCTTTTGTTGTTTTGGTTTGGTTGCGTTAGACGAGCAGGACAGTACGTAGGCTGGGCAGTTTTGCGGCAAGTGCAGATACAGGGAAAATGGGATTGTCATCGCGTGTTCGTGCTCTAATACTATTGGCTCGAGGTTGCGGCTGGAATTGATGTGCTTTGTACCTCGCCGGCAACGCCTTTTCAGTCTGCATAAGGCATGCTCGAGGCGGGAGGTCTCCGCGTGAAAGCAGCCAGACATGGGGGGTCTCGTGCCTCATAGACGATTTCGTTTCGTCTAGACCTGGAGCATTGTTTACTTCGCCATCGATGATGTCCTTCTCGTCTGCACAAGACACGCTTCAAGTGAGAGGCTCCACGTGAGAGGCATTGCAAGATAACACGGCGTATGAGCAGTGGTGAGATGGTAATACGTCCGTATAAGGAGTGGTTTATGCCCTGGACAGGGACACGCTAGCCTATCACGAGAGAGCGGCGTCGTCATTGTGCCGAGGAGCTGAGCATTGAAGGCGGCTTTGCGGGACGCCAAGTAAAGCACACGTCAGAACGTGGCCCCGGGATTACAGCGGACAGTGACGGCTCGGTGTGGAGGAGCTGTCGCGGTGGCTCGAAAAGGCGTTGAAGAGCGCGCCGCACTTCCCGACGGACTTTTTGTTGGCTCCTCGGCGCAACTTCACAATTTCCGGCGACCCCTTAAACAGCGCGACTCAGCCGCGACCCTCCGCTTTTTTCCACTCCACCAAGATCTTTTCTTGTCGTCGTGCGCGTCGCTCCTTCTTGGGTAGATTCAGCGTCTCTTCTTCTTCCCATTCCCTGTCCCCGGCTCCACTCGTCCTTCACGTTGCGCCGACCGCGGTCCTTTTGGAAATCTCACCCTCCTCTGCTTCAGCCCGCAGCGCGCATATAGACCGTCCCTATAGCATCATGTCGAAGCCAGACTGGATCCAATTCGGCGTGCCGACGCTTGACCGTCCCTTCGGCTTGGCGTTATGGCCCATTTTCGAGAAGGCCTTCGAGTCGGTCAAGGGCTACAAGCCGCAGGACTTCCGCTTCGTCGTCGGCGAGACGCCCATGTCGACTTTCAAGACGACCGTGACGACGCTGATCGCCTACTACATTATAATCTTGGGCGGCCGCGAGGTTATGAGGAACAGGCCGGCGTTCAAGCTCAATGGCCCGTTCAAGATTCACAACTTCTACCTCACGGCCATCAGTTTCATTCTTTTGACGCTCTTCTTGGAGCAGTTGATTCCCGAGATTGTGCGCAACGGCATCTTCCATGCCATCTGCGATCACGAGGGCGGCTGGACCGACAAGCTGGTTATCCTCTATTACGTGAGTTGCGACAATGCCGTGTTTGCGACTACAACGCATGCTAACATAGCGCGCAGCTCAACTACCTGACCAAGTTCCTCGAGCTCATTGATACCTGCTTCCTTTTCCTGAAGAAGAAGCCGCTCAGTACGTCCAACCCCATAAGCAATTGGAGGGGTTTGAAGAGAAGCGAAGGAGGACAAGCCGTGCTAACATTTGGCAGCCTTCCTGCACACCTACCACCATGGCGCGACTGCTCTGCTTTGCTACACCCAGCTCATCGGTAACACCGCCGTGTCCTGGGTGCCTATTACCCTGAACTTGATGGTCCACGTGGTCATGTACTGGTACTACTTCCAGAGCGCCCGCGGCATCCGTATTTGGTGGAAGCAATACATCACGATCATGCAGATCATCCAGTTCGTTCTCGACCTTGGTAAGCTGCCGCCCGCGAATGCACTCCATGATACAGCTCTAACAATCTGCTAGGCTTCGTCTACTTCGCTTCCTACACATATTTCACCTCCGTTTACTTCCCCTGGATGCCGAATGCGGGCAAGTGCGCCGGCGAGGAATTTGCGGCATTCTCCGGCATGGCTATCCTCAGCTCATACCTCGTCCTCTTCATTCTCTTCTACTTTGCGACTTACAAGAAGCCTGCTCCCAAGGGCCGTTCTCGCGCCAAGAGCGCTCTGGTCGAAATGAAGGACGAGAAGGTTCCCACCGCGGCTGCAGTCCGCCGCCGTCTCAGCGGCGCTGCTTCTACAGCAAACGCCTACCATTCTCCCGCGGCTACCAACGGCCGCGTCACCCGCTCGCGCAAGGCGTAAGCGTGGTTTCGCCGTGCGCAAGCACCAGGCAGCGCGATCTTCAAGCATTGATCCTTTCCACTTTGGACCTTCTGAGCACAACAAACTTTAGGGGAAATGGGCAGCAATGACACAATATACAACTCATCACCGGAGTTGGACACACGGAACACGGATTTTATGACCTCGGGGGTCATCGAAGGGTACCCGGACCGACCCAGGGCTGCTCCGTTGATGCCTTCGCTTTTGCTCGAAGCAGCCCTTTCACATAGAGCTTATTGTAATACCGCCAAACCTTCGTTATGTATGATGAATAGCGTAGAACTACTGTACAGAACGGAACCGGGGAAGAGACGTCCATCACGGACGGTAATGCATAATCGGTTTTCGGATAACGACATTCAAAGCCTTGTGGAATTGATTGTGAGCGGTTTGCAATTCCATGATTGGCTTCGCGCAGTTACTTTAACGTCCGGCACCGTGAAGCGAGATGGTGATAAGTGTACGGAGTAGAAGAAAAGACCCAGTTAAGGTGTGTAGAGTCTGTGCGTGCTCTAAGAGCTTTTCACCTATACCTAGGACTCAGGCTGGAGCTAGGCAAGCAGTACTCTGTAGGGACTGCTTGTATCCTCCACTGTCTCGCTAGACGGTGGATCTCGGTTCGCGATGACGGACGTTATACAGCTGGAAACTTTGGTTTCGTGACGGTATTCTGGCGTTTTCATACCCGCATAAGGTTCTAGTTATGGAGGTCGACAGAGCTTTTCTGTCCGGTTGATATTTATTGTTCGCAGGAAGGTTGAGGGATTCTACGGATACAATTCTGCGCGCCGAAGCGGACACGACATGGCTTTGCATGGGTGAAGCAAGGAGCAGTCCAATGGCGGGTTGGGGATTGTCGTTGCAAGATGAGGGTGCTGCACGTGACCGAGCTGTCATGGGTTTTTTGCCGGGCGAAGGTAACCTCGTAAGCCGGATCCAGTCAGTCAGGTCATGAACATCTAGCTCAAACGCCCTCACCTACATCACCATCAACCCACCCACCCCGACTTTCTCCCCGCAAAATGTCCGCCAGCTTCCTGCGCGTCGCGGTCCGTAGCCGCCCAGCCTTCTTCGCCCAGGCCCCTGTGCGCCGCGCTGCCTTTGTCGCGCCTGTCGCTCACAAGAGCTTCAGCACCTCAGTCCGCCGCGCCGGCGGTGAGGACACTCACGCCGACCACCACGAGGAGAGCTTCGAGGAGTTCACTGCCAGGTACGACGATCATTGAGAGTGCGGTCTGGGACGCCAATGGCAGCTCCGCCGCTCCGGAGCGCGGTTTGCATGTCGCGCTGCTGTGCCCCTCAGCCAGCCGCACCGCACATTGCGCGTCGAGCGAGCGAACAGCCTGCTGACGGTGTGCTTTCACCAATGGACAGGTACGAGAAGGAATTCGACTCCGTCCAGGATGTCTTCGAGCTTCAGGTACGTTGTGTGCTATGCCGGGCATCTCTGCTAGCAAGCAGGGGCCTGTGCGCGAGCGGCTTGGCCAGCGATACCATCATAACGACGTCGCTGATTCGAGCGTCCATCAGCGCAACCTGAACAACGCGTTCGCGTACGATCTCGTTCCCTCTCCCACGGTCATCACCGCCGCTCTGAGGGCTGCGCGCCGCGTCAACGACTACCCCACCGCCGTCAGGATCTTCGAGGGTGCGTAGCCGAATTCCTCTGCACCCCCCCAAATTCTGCTCCTCGACGCTTTCCCGCGCAGAAGCTTCCCTTCTAAAATGCGACAACGAGCTTCGATCGCCAAAACAATAGTTGCGCCGCTAACATACCCCAGGCATCAAGGCCAAGGTCGAGAACCAGGGCCAGTATGACGAGTACGTGAAGGAGCTGGAGCCTCTGAGGGAAGAGCTGGGCGTCAACCTCAAGGAGTCTCTGTACCCCGAGAATTAAACAGTCCGGGTCTCTAATAGACGGTCTTCGTCGCTGCACCGTGCATTGAGGGAATAACCGGCGCGATAACGGCTGAAGATGCGGACTTGCCCGGCAAGCGGGAGCAGGTGGTAGAGGGGAGAATTGGCCGCGGAGGGCGACTTGTATCATCATGGAAAATAGTCGTTGGTCCAAAGCAATTGTACAGCTTTCCTTGCCGCGTGCGGACGCTGCCTCTTGACGAAGTGTAGTAGGGCTGTTTCGCTCGCATCTCATTCGCAGGCACGACCTGCACCAAGACCCACCGGTCTACTTCCCGACGCCCGACGGCAAGCTGTGTCGCAGTGTCTGAGACACGACCGACTGCCCGAGATCCGATCAAATTAACTGTGGCCGGCATGTGACTGCACGCGCAGCCTCCAAATGTAGCCAGTGCAATCGATTCCAGACATTTTCGTACGACGTACGACTGCTGGAATTTGTACGACGGTCGGAGGGTTAAATTGTTTAGGTTTACATGCCCTTGTGAACTACATCATCTAGCTGCGAGCGGAGGATCTGGATCCAGCTACGGACATACATAAGGAGTACTTCAATCACTCGTAGGGGTATGTTGATATGATTGCAGTATTCGTAGCACTTGATTTTGGAGCGAGTTGGTGCACTTCCGCTGCTATGGAGTACGGCTCCCTGTAGGGGTACGGTAAACGATTTCCATTTCTGTAACACTTCAATCCGGAGCGACCTGATACACTTCTGCTGCTACGGAGTATCGTTCACTGTAGGGATACGAATGACGTTGTCTACCTCTGCAACATTCAAACCCAGAGCGATTTTGGCATATTTTTGCGGCTAAGAAGTACCGCTCACTGTAGGGATATGAATATCAATTTCTGTCTCTGTAACTGTAGACTTTGGTCTGGCTTGAACAACATCTGTCCGGTTAATGTTCAACATCTCAAGGGACCCATAAAGGCTTCCTCCACGCTAATATTACCGTACTCATCCCGACCAAGTCATCCGTTGCGTAGTATATATACAACGCCAAAAAAGAAAACGACACTGACCGTCTAGACCACATTCGGCATTTAACGTTACTTACCAACCCTAGTACAAACAGTCAACGACATCGGCATAATCAATGACTGAAGGGCGTGCGGGATTTTGCTCCAGGCGCGCTCGCGGATGCTTTGATCGGCCCGCGAACCAAAATCTGCAGCGCTGTCGGCGCGCCAAGCACAGCGATCCCCGCCCCCACCAAGTCGACCTGCGTAAGTTCGCGTACCAACTTTGCTTCCCTTCCTGAATGCTGTGAACCACCATATTTCCGCGTCCTTCGCCTGAAAATGGCCGCGACGCAAGACCCCTTCCTCGTGATCCCCGGATCTTCCGCCTTCTCCGACTTCCGCTGCGCGAAGCTCGCCAAGGAGCTTGGTGCGGAGTCCGTCCGTGCCATATGGATTCACTTCGTCAACCCGTATGCCGAGCTCGACAGCACTCAGCTACGCGTCCTTGAGCAGCTGCTGCACTATGGTGACACCCCCAGTGCCGACGATCGCCTTTACCACACCCTGCTCGACGCTCTCATCCGTAATGGCGAGCCCCGCGACGAGAACACGGCCCTCTTCTACGTCAGCCCTAGGCCTGGCACCATCTCGCCCTGGAGCTCCCAAGCTACCAGCATTGCTCATGTCTGCACCCTCAAAGAGTCTGTGAAGCGCGTCGAGCGCGGCATGGTCATCGCTGCCACCTACAGCGACGACAAGCGCCTCGGGGCCGAGGACATCCCCAAACCTGACCTCCTCCACGACCGCATGACGCAGACGATATCCCGCAAGTCCCCCAACCTCAACACCATCTTCGGTGAGCATGAGCCCGCTCCTGCCACCAGCGTCGACCTCTTTTCTGAGGGCACCACGCCCAAGGATGCGCTTCAGAAGGCGAACCGCGAGATGGGTCTGGCGCTCGACGCGTCTGAGATCGATTATCTGGTGGAGGCCTACACTGAGCACCTGAAGAGGGGCCCGACAGATGTCGAACTGTTCATGTTCGCGCAAGTCAACTCGGAGCATTGCAGGCACAAGCAGTTCAACGCAGAGTGGACCATTGACGGTATTCGTAAGAACACCAGTCTCTTTGGCATGATCAGGAACACTCACAAGAAGCACCCCCACTTCACTGTGAGCGCGTACAGCGACAATGCTGCTGTGCTTGAAGGAGACAACGCGAGCCACTGGGCGCCTAACAACGCCACTGGCGAGTGGATGCAGACTAGGGAACTTGTTCACTTCCTGGCCAAGGTCGAGACGCACAACCACCCCACTGCCGTTTCTCCTTACCCTGGTGCTGCAACTGGCTCTGGCGGTGAAATCAGAGATGAGGGTGCAGTTGGCCGTGGCTCGAAACCTAAGGCCGGTCTTACTGGTTTCAACGTCTCGGATCTCCACATCCCGGGCTTCGAGCAACCTTGGGAGATTGATGTCGGAAGACCTGTGCATATTGCCAGCGCTCTGGACATCATGCTCGAGGCTCCTATCGGCAGTGCTACCTTCAACAACGAATTTGGTAGACCTTGCACCACTGGTTACTTCCGCACTCTGACCACCAAGGTCCCTGTCGACGACAAGGAGACCGAGATCAGAGGTTACCACAAGCCGATTATGCTTGCGGGTGGTGTCGGAACGATCAGGCCCCAGCATGCGCTGAAGGACCCCGAGTTGGTTCCGCCGGGATCCCACCTTATTGTGATGGGTGGCCCTGCCATGCTGATTGGTTTGGGCGGTGGAGCCGCATCTAGCATCCAGTCTGGTGAAGGTTCCGTCGAGTTGGACTTTGCCAGCGTTCAGCGCGGCAACGCTGAGGTCCAGCGCAGAGTCCAGGAGGTCATCAACACTTGCACCTCTCTTGGCCCTCAGAACCCTATCAAGTTTATCCACGATGTTGGTGCTGGTGGTCTTTCCAATGCTCTACCCGAGCTTGTCCACGATTCTGGTCTTGGTGCCACCTTCGAGCTTCGTGAAGTTGACAACGCTGACAAGGGCATGAGCCCGATGGAGATTTGGTGCTGTGAGGCTCAGGAGCGTTACGTCCTAGCCGTTGGTCCGGATGACCTTGACTTTTTCAAGAAGATTTGCAAGAGGGAGCGCTGTGGCTACTCTGTCGTCGGACAAGCCAACGGCAGCCGTGAGGCGCACAACAACCAGCTTGTCCTGATGGACCGCGATTCTGAGGAGTACCCTAAGCCTATCGACCTGCCCATGTCCATTTTGTTCGGCAAGCCCCCGAAGATGACGAGGATTGTCGAGTCAAGAAAGCTTAAGCTGCCTGTCTTCGACACGACCTTGTCGGCTTACATCCCGGATATTGAGCCTGAGGGCCTGTTCCCGGAGGCTGTCTCCAGGGTTCTTACTCTGCCTTCTGTCGGCTCTAAGTCCTTCCTTATCACCATTGGCGACCGTACCGTTGGTGGTCTTACCGTCCGTGACCAGATGGTCGGCCCATGGCAGACCCCCGTTGCTGACGTTTCAGTGACTGCAACTTCGCTTATGCCTGGCGTCAAGACTGGTGAGGCCATGGCAATGGGCGAGAAGCCGACGTTGGCTCTTATCTCTCCTGCCGCCTCTGCACGCATGGCTGTGGCCGAGTCCCTTATGAACCTTGCTGCCGCCAGCCTCCCCGACCGTCTCGCTCGCATTCGTCTTTCCGCCAACTGGATGGCTGCTAGCAGCCACCCCGGTGATGGCGCCGCCCTGTACGAAGCTGTTGAGGCTATCGGCATGGATCTTTGCCCCAAGTTGGGTATCAGCATTCCTGTCGGCAAGGACTCCATGTCCATGAAGATGAAGTGGAATGACGCCGAGTCTCAGGAGCCTAGAGAAGTCACTGCTCCTATGTCGCTGGTCATCTCTGCGTTTGCGCCGGTTGAATCTATTGAAAAGACTTGGACGCCTGCTCTCCATCGCCTGGAAGATGTTGGCGAGACCGCATTGATGTTTGTCGACCTCGCCCAGGGCAAGAAGGCCATGGGTGGTTCTGCTATCGCCCAAGTCTTCGGCCAGGTTGGTGACGAGGCGCCAGACGTCCGCGATGTGGACATGATCAAGGATTACTATGACGCCATTGAGCAGCTGCACGGCTCTGGCATAGTTCTCGCCTACCACGACCGTTCTGATGGCGGTCTCTTCACCACCCTCGTGGAGATGATGTTTGCTGGTCGCTGCGGTCTTGAAGTCATGACGGATGACATCTGCGCCTCTGCCGATACGAAGGACCTCATCGAGTCTCTGTTCAACGAAGAGCTCGGCGCTGTCTTCCAAATCAGGAAGAAGGACGAGACCGAGTTCCGTCGCTGCTTCGCCACTTGCGGCCCGCCCGCAGGAATGATCAAGAAGATTGGCCGTGTGCCTGTTGCTACCAAGCAGAACCTAGTTCTCACCCGGGAGGCCCGCGTCATCTACAAGACCAGCCGTAAGGAGCTGCAGAGCATGTGGGCCGCGACTTCTTACCACATGCAGAAGCTTCGTGACAACCCAGCGTGTGCTCAGGCCGAGTACGAGAACATCATCGACGATGTCGATCCCGGTCTGCACTACAACTTGACGTTCAACCCTAAGGACGGCATCATGCCCTTGACCTCATCTATCAGCTCCTTGGTGACTGCCAAGCCGCGCGTGGCCATCCTGCGCGAGGAGGGTGTCAACGGTCAGGCTGAAATGGCTTTTGCTTTCAACGTTGCAGGCTTCAGCGCCATCGACGTGCACATGACGGACATTCTGACTGGCCGCGTTTCTTTGGCATCGTTCCAAGGTCTCGCGGCCTGTGGTGGTTTCTCCTACGCCGACGTCCTTGGTGCCGGTCAGGGCTGGGCCAAGTCGGTGCTGCTGCACTCCGAGACGCGCGCCGAATTCCAGAACTTCTTCGAGCGCAAGGACACATTCGCGCTGGGCGTATGCAACGGTTGCCAGTTCCTGTCGCGCATTGCGGAGATTATCCCTGGCGCGCAAGCGTGGCCAACGTTCGAGCGCAACGCGTCGGAGCAGTACGAAGCGCGCGTCTGCATGGTCGAAGTCAACGACCCGCCCGAGAAGGCCAACCCGTCCGTCTTCCTGCACGGCATGCACGGCTCGAAGCTGCCGATCGTGGTGGCGCACGGCGAGGGCCGCGCGACGTTCCCGACGGGCCCGGCCGCCACCACCTCCCCCGAGGTCCTGCAGAACGAGGGCCTTGTCGCTATGCAGTACATCGACAACCGCGGGCGCCCGACCGAGCGCTACCCCTACAACCCCAACGGCTCGCCGCAGGGTATCACGGCTGTGCGCTCGCCTGACGGCCGCGTCCTGGCTATGATGCCCCACCCCGAGCGCACTATCCTTAAGGACGTCACGAGCTGGGCGCCGAGGGAGCAGAGCGAGACGTGGGGCGAGTTTGGACCGTGGGTGCGCATGTTCAAGAGCGCGCGTAGGTGGGTCGGCTAGTGCGGTGCAGTGCGGTGCGGTGCGGGGCAAGTTGATGCAGTAGGAGAGGGAGGGGGGTCGTGGCTTGAGTCCATTGGACGGGAGCGCACTTCTCTTTCTTTTCCCCGTTTCCTTATGCACGCATGCAGACACATTCTGGACACGGAAGGCCTTTGTTTGCCATGTCTCGGTTTGTTTTCTCTTTTCTATCTGCTTTTTTCGCGGCGTTGAGAAAGATGGGCCGGATGGGTGGGTGGGTGGTGAGTGACGGGCTGGATGGACGGGTGAGAGGGATGGATGGGTGCACATATGCACGAAAAAGAATTGATTAGGATATCGAAAGATAGAAAAACGAATACGAAAAATTATCTGGTAGCTTTGTATCGTGTGGTTTGGTTTGCTGCCTGGTTGCTGATTTGGAGAGGGGGAAGGGGTTGGAGGTATAAAATAAAGCCCTGTCGTGGCTGTCTTTGTTTCCTCTGCCAGACTAACTGACATCATTTCACCCTTCCGGACGAAATCAGGATCGCTGTCTGGTCTGACAAGGGTCCGAAGCAGCCGCTTCAGAGTGTTGGATTGGGTGAGACATGTTAGCACTTGCCAGCTAATCGAATCGAGAGCATTGCTTTTTGTCGTTTATCACTCTGGAATTATACTAAGCATCATCACTACCGTGGACGGGTACAGTGTATCTAGGAAATGTGATGCTGTTGGTCAGCGGAGAGGCTGATCCTGCTCTGTTCCTGGTGACACTGAATGTTAAAATGACTGACGGTGTTGCTGGAACATGGCTGTGGGGAGAGACGGTGTACCCGGGTTTTTTCTTTTCGGGGCTGATCAGTTTCTGTTCCCATGACCGGGTTGTTGTTGGCGTGGTCGAGAGCTTGGTGGCGGCGCGGGATGTCTGCTTTTTATTCATGAGAGCGCTTTTTCTAAGCTACATGCAGAGTTTTCTTCATGGCTTGCACTCGGGGGCAGTGTAGTGATAGCTTTTCTCTCGTGGTTACTTGGGGTTGTGGCTTGTGAGGTATCTCAGAATGACAGGCGTGGGTTGAGGTCGTGGCTACTTCAAGGCATACAGTGGTCAACGCCATGTTCTTTGAAGCTCTCGTGGGCGTTTCTGCGTCTCAAACATTTCGGACCTGCCCTGGTTGTGGAAATATTGTCAGGAGAATGTGAAATGCGACCTGCAACCTCGTTTCTGCGGAGATGTCTTCGCGCTGCCCAAAGCGGCACTGTCGGGTATTTACATAGCACAGCAGCTCGCCCGAGCACTGGAATAGACAACGCTGACGCCGTTCTGATCTCAATTCGCTACCGAAATCCAACTACGTTCTGTGCACCCGAAATGGTTCACCAGTCCTAAACTGCAGTAGCGACATGAGCGTCGCATACGCTAAAGCAGGCGAAGAAGCAGCAGTACGGCTGGCTATAAAGCCAAATGTTGGAAACAGCTCTGGTTCTCTGCGTGAATCTCATCGAACGAGATCGGGCTAAGATAGCCAGAAGTCATATTCTCAGCATATCTGATGTGCCCGTCCGGCGCGGCTGTCACTCCAAACTTGTACTACTTCGCAAGAGCAGGCCCACAACTTGCCTGGATCGAGGCCCTCGTTTCATGTCATTCAGCACTTTAAAAACATACTGAACGTCACCACCGCTGAGATCTTGTATCGGCTAGCAAGGGAAAGAGTCGGTGTCCATCAGCATCCGGACAGTACAACTCAGCCATAGCGGGTTCAACCGCTTCAATGTCCGTTTTTGTATTGCTTATAGTAACGTGCTCGTACCTGAATCCCCCATCCTGTGTGACGTCTTGGCGTAGACTTGTTTTGGTAAGACCTCTTTTGCCTTTAGGTTCTTGCAAGAAGACCGTAGCCGGAAGCATATATATGATGCCGAGATGATGCTCTCGCCGCCACTTGGTTCTACTCTTTCTTCCGACGATGGCATTGTCAATGGTCGTTTCGATGTGTTTTTGGCTCGAGATGATTTGCCCACCGTTTTTGACCATATTGTCTACCCTCATGATATATACCTAGATAGATATATCGCTTCCTTCCTTACACTAATACGTCTAAAATTTCATGAGCTTATAGCATATCCTTGCGGTTTTATGTATCCTTTTCTTCATGTCCTTTTGACAACTTTCGTGCCCTTGCATATTTTTCACTTTATACCTTTATGGGGCACCTTCGTTCTTCGAATATTAATATCCTTATAGATTTATAAGTACTTTTATACCCTCAACCCTTTTCACTTTCGTGGATATCTAGGAACAGCCAGCAGTAGCGTTGTAGCAAACTACAACTACCAAAAGAGTATTCGGTAGGTACGGTAGACTTCATCAAACATACAGTTAAAGAGTAGGCAAACAATCCGATGCATTTCAACAACCGCTTCACTAAGCATGATCTCAGCAGTACAAACGCTCTCTTACGAAGCCACAATTCAAAAAGCAATTACCAGAAACGCAAACTCAGCGAAAAAGAAGTCCAGAGCGAAATCCCCCGCGCCTCACCAGCCTAGACCCCAAACAAGAACGGCAGAGGCTCCACCCCGCGTCTCGAGAACAAAAAAGGCGTGTTCTCAGGCTCTTCTTTCCAAGCACCAGCAACGTCAGCCATGCCATCTCTTTCAAAAAAGAAAAACGGCACCCCCGCATCCCCGTCCCCATCTTCTTCGTCTTTCTCGACAGCAGTACCACTGGTGCCATTGCCAGCACCAGCCGTCTCGTTCCGTTCGAAAAACAGAACCCGCGTGCTTGCATTCCTTCCTCCCTTGCCATCAGCACTAGCAGCAACACCAGCAGTCCCATTCCACCCAGCCGTGCCATTCTTCTCATCAAAAGAAAACGGCATCCCGGCCCCCATCTCTTCTTTTACATCCGCAGCCACAGCCCCAGCAGCACCAACATCAAGACCACCATGGCGAACCAAAGGCCACAGCAGCCACTTCGCCATCGAACGCATCCACGAGGTCTAAGGCGGTTAGTTTAGTATTTCTTTACTTGCTTGGAGCAACATAAAAGCAACATATAAGCAATATTAAAAAAGACAGCAGAAACAACAAAAAGCAACAAGCCGAGAGACATAAATACAAAAAACAAAAAACAGAATAAAGAAAAGGAAAGAACAGAACAAACTCACCTCCTTCACAGCCCCAGCCTCAACCTTAGTATCCTTCTGTCCCGCTACTAAGTCTCTTGCAAAAAGCGCAGGCACCTCTCCACCAACGCCGACGCCGACGCCGACATCGCCTTTCGTGGCATTAGCCGGCAGCGGCGCTCCAGAAACACTGACAGCAGTGAGGGCGACAGCCGCGCAGAGCGAGAGGGTGGTAGTGGGGCGCATTTTTGCTGGTCGTGATCTCGTGTGTAGATATTGGGATGGTTTCGGAAGGAGTGTTTGCTTGTTTGTGGATTTTTAGAGTGTGAAAGTTAGGAAGGGGGAGGGAAGAGGGGCAGGAGGTTATATATGTGACAGAGAGCGTGTGTGTTCTGCCTGGGAAAAAGCGTGGTTAGGCGAGAGAGTATTGTTGTTTTGACTGCATCCAAGCCGAAAAACTATGGTGTAGCTACCTGTCTAACGTCCGTTACCGTGAAGCGAGATTCACCGCGAAGCGAGATGGTGATATGTGTACAGAGAAGAGACACAGTTAAAGTGTGTAGAAGCTCTGTACGGAGGAGAAGAAGAGTCCCAGTTAGGATATATAGAGCCTCTGTGTGCTCTAAGACCTTTTCGCCCATACCTGGGACTCGGGATAGGAGCTAAACAAGGAGTAATCCGTAGGGACTGCTTGTATCGTCCCCTGTATCGCTATACGGTGGATCTCGCTTCACGGTGACGGTCGTTACGTGGGCAAAAGATCTTTTCCTGCGGTAGATGTCTGCAAGATTTGGGTCTGAACCAGAATTGCCTCACGCCCCGCTCCCCCTCACGCCCGCTCACTCCCCCTTCACCGTCTCCGCGAACCCGCTCCTCTCCAAATCCGACGCGTCATCATTCTTATCCGGCACCGCGCCCTCGGCCTTATCCTCCTCTAGCGCATCCTTATGCGCATCCAGCATGCGGTAAGCAGGGGGATTCCGTTTTGGCTCAGCCGGCCCATCGCTCTTGTACTGGTATCCTCTAACTCTTGGGCCCTGGCCCGTCTTCTCGGGCAACGTCGGCTCGTACACCTTCGCGAACGCCGCGCGCGCGTCTTCGAACGTCCCGTCAGCGATGGCGGCCCGCGCGGCGCTGAACAGCCGGTCCAGCACGCTGTGGTTGTGCACTTGCAGGAGCACCCAGCCGAGCATCTCTTTCGCGTGCAGCAGATGGTGGATGTAGGCGCAGTGGTGGGCTGTGCAGGCGTGGCAGGGGCAGGAGGGTTGGAGGGGAGCGAGCGCGGTCGCGTGCGAGGGGTTCCACATGTCGATGCCGAGGGGGAGTCTGGAGCCACTGTCTTGAGTGACCTTGGTGTCTGCTTCGGTAGGTGGGAAGGTGAACGAGAACGCAATGCCAGCGTCAGTGACTGCGGTTATGAAGGGCACGGTGAAAAGATCCATTCCCAGCGCCATCTCGTGCAGCAGCGCATGCGGCGTGGCCGGGTCACCGAGCGAGAGGCGCGGCAGCGGCGCGAGGTCCTCCGGTGTTTGGGCTAGGGACGCAGCGTCGTAGAGGGCAAGGCCGGAGAGGTGGGGGCGGAGCTCGTCAACCAACTCGTTCAGGTACCAGGACTGCATTTCGCGGTCGATAGGGAGAATCGGCGCGAAGATGTTGTATGCCGTGTCTTTAGTCGTCTTGTCCAGCCCGCCGCGACCGGCAACCATGTCGCGCGTCCAGGCGGTGGTGCGATCGCCCATCTTGTCCATGCGCTTAAGACTGGGCTTCTTGTGGCCGTACATGATATCCCCGAGTCCGACGACAATATCTGGGCGCAGCGCCTGCGCCGCAGAGGCATAGTACGCGGACGTGAGGGAACTGAAACCGACGGACGTGTGGACGGCAACGGACGCGTTGGTATTGGGGCCGGGACACTGAATCGGCGGCACGCGACGCGGGCCCAGCACGAGCAGTGCATCAGATGGTAGAGCGGCGAAGCGGCGCAGAGGCGAGTCGTCAGGCGTAGGGCAGGGCGTGTTGAAGACGGGCGGCGTCTGCTGTGGTGCTTTCTCTATGACTTGCAGGCTCCACGGAGAGCAGGCATGTCAGCCAGCGGGCCACTATTTTCCTTCCTGGCTACTCACAGTCTTCGAGCGCGAGGTACATGGAATTTATGTCCGTGTTTTTGCGCAGCATGTCCTGCGTGAGGTGCGGGATGACGCCGCGCGACGTGTAGCCCACATAGTGCGGCGTGTCCAGGGTCGCGCGGCCAGGTATCGACAGCTTGCCTATGCGGGGGGCAAGGATAGAGTCGGGCGAAGAGGTCTCGAAGGTGAGATTCCCACGGCTTGAGGTTGCGTCTGCCATGGTGTGGGAAGGTCGAGGAGCCGGGTAAGAGGTTCTAGTGTTGACGGTCAGCTTGACGAAGGAGTGGGCGTAAGTTGGAAGGATCTGACCTGCTCGAGAGTATCTTGCTCCACCGCACCCTCTTCATGTAGTGTACGATGTCTTGTCGCGTGGTTGAAGTTTCGTGGCTGAGCGTTTGGAAGCTTGTCATATTGAGTCATAGATGCAGTCGCCGACTAGACGCATGACTCGTCCCACATATGTAAACGCACTTGGTCTTTCACCTTCCTCCACCTTTCAACACCACTCCCACCACTCCAAGCTGACTCCGACACAAATTTCGGTCGATCGCTGCTCACACGACATGTCGCTAACCTCGGAAGACTAAAGCCAGATACTACTTCTAGGCTACAGCGCCCTTTGTGAATCATGGATCCATACGATATTTCGACTAGAGCTCAAGTCATAACTCTCAAGCAATATGGTGTTTCCGACGCTGACATAGAGCAACTTACAAGCATCCCAGTCATTCGAATCAAATTCATCTACGAGAATGCCCTCCTCCAAGGTCTTACAGCCGAAACTCACCTTGTCACCATGCGCCATACTACCAGTCACCGTGCGACTCTCGACAATCTACCGGTGGAGCTGCAACTCATCGTAGTCAGCTTCCTAGACCTCAAATCTCTCATCAAGATCCAGGGAGTGTCCAAGCACTGGAGATGCCTTGTCCGCGGATACAAGCGCGTCATCTACCCACCACGTCTTGCTCTACTGCAGTTGTACGAGGAGATCATCAACGCACCTTTGTTTCTGCCTTCACGGCCCCACATACTACCGCTACTTGAGGATTTCGACATTGATGAGCGTCAGCAACTCGCACGTTCGATGTACCGGTTCCCAGCAGAGTCCCAGCTGTGGGTGTCGGAGTGGCCGGCCAAGGCTACCATCTCGTGGGACTGGCCTTCTATCAACTATGACCTTATGGACGATGAAGAGAATGGAGAGGTTCCTTGGTGGAGATTGCCTGGCCGCAACCTGTTAACGAAAGTATACACGTGGAACAACGGTAGGGTGTCAGATGTCTTCTGCACGCTTATTGTTAGTGATACCTCTAGCCTCTGGAGCGCCCTCCGAAACGACGACGGGAGCCTAAAGGAGGGATTTGATGCCGAATTGTTCGATCTTTACCCTAAGGAAACGCACATCTCCGACTTGGCTTGTGAGCTCTGGGAAGGAACTAACGGATCAACCTATGTATTGCTCGGTCCAAACTACGGCGGCCCTCTCAACGGAACGATTCAGAAGGTCATGGTCACACCTGCGAACTACGATGACGATGAAGGTGAAGTGCAGGCTGAAATCGATCTAGATGGGGCCCAAGACTCAAGACACTACGTGGAGGCGGACTGGCTGGCATGGCTTCGGCGCAACATGCGCATAATCGACCATCAGTACAAAATTCATCTGAAGCGTCAAGACCGTTCGTAGAACTCTAGCACTCAATACACTGGCATATTCAATCCATAATCTTTTCTCTGTCCAATTCGTAATCCATCCCTTTGATATGATTCTTATACCATTAACCACCGCAGCCAACCCCACGCTGCCTAAACGAATAGCTCTCTCTCTACGCCATCAACTCCCCTCTGCCACAACCCACAATTAAAGTCTCCACCCTAATCGCGCCCAAAACCACTACTTACACAGCACACTGCCCCCCATAACCCGACGCAAAAGTCTAGGGCCCCAGGTAATTCTCTCACCCCCTCTAGACATTGCCCACCCCTTACCTACATAACAAGTCCAGATCCACGCTACCCACAGAGCCCTCCCTAACAAGTTACAACAAGACTATTACACCACAGGCAGTACGCACTAGACAACCACGTAAAAGCAAAAAGGTACAACATATAAAGTACTTAAGTAGATGTAATAATAGTAAAGAAATATACGCGGCCTAGCGTAGCTATGGCGGTATAGAAATAGAATATTTAAAGGATCAAGGTACGCAGAAGGGTGTAGAGAGGTAAGGTTTTATAGAGGGGGAAATACGTTATACGGGTTTGTGGATGCTGGCATGGAGGGTGGGTGAAGTGTCTAGAGAGGCTTACACTGCGCCATCACGTCGTGTGGGTAATTGCTGGGACCTACCCTACCTACCCTACCTACCTATGTATAAATATATATGCATACGTATACGCATACGTATGCACGGCTTGCCGCTTGGCGCTGCATACTACGCAGAGGAGAAGCTGGGGTAGGCGAGGCAGGGTGTGCGTGCGAGTAGCGCTTTGGGTGTCGTGTGGTGAGGTGCGGATGTGATGTGATGGGATGGTGGCGAGAGATGGTTGGGAAGGGAGGGGTGGTTGGTGGTTTTGTTGTGTGTGTGTGTTGAGTTATCTTTCGTACCTAGGCAGTAGGTAGGTATTGTAGGTAGGTAAAGATGCTGCTTTTGCTACTCTGCTCTGCTGCTTCTGCGTAGTCTACCTAGACAAGCAGACAGGAACCGCTCACCCAACCACGTCTACACACCATACCGTAGCCCCGTTAGATCATCTCGCACATATCAACCCCCTCGCCCCAAAGAGCCAAGACGGGAAAGACCCAAGACTCAAAAAAAGGAAACGCCACCCCATACCCCACCATACAATATCCCACCGCCTAGGTACTTACTTCCCCCCCTGTGCAGCAACCCACTCCTCATGCAGCTTCCTCTGCCTCTCCCACTCCTTCCTCAGCTTCTTCGTCCGGCTCTTCGGCAGCTCCTCGCCCTTCGCATCCCGCAAGGGCAGTCCCTCCTCATCCCAAGCACTATACTCCGCCGTCCTAAACATCTCCAAATGGGAGAGCTTAGCCTTCTCCGCAGCGGCGAGCGCCTTCGCGCGCTCCGCCTCCTCGCGCTCCGCTTTCGCCTTCGCCTTCGCCGCGGCCGCAGAAGCCTTCTGCTCGCGCGCCGCGACCAGCTCCGCTGACAGCGGCCGCACCAGTGCCGGCGCGTTGTCCCGGTCCTCCAGGTACACGCCTTGCTCCCACAGCTGCGTGTCCCGCAGCGCGTCGCACAGCGCCAGCAGCTCTTTGGCTGGCGCCTCGTGCGCCGCCAGCCGCGTCACCTCCGCCCGGAAATCCGTCAGGATCTGCGCGAACGGCAGGGCCTCGGCCGGCTGCTGCGTCGAGGGCTCGGGCGTCCCTGCCGCCAATGACGCCAGCGACGCGTGGTCCAGCGTGCTCGCCTTGGCGGCGCTGCGCACCGCGTCGCGCAGTGCGGACGTCGGATAGACGAAGGGCTCGGCGGCGGCGGGGATGGCGATGCCGCTCCAGCCGAGGCGGTTCACGTCGTCGAACGAGGCCGAGCCGTCCAGGCCGAACATGGTCGCCATCTTGGTGACCCAGCGGCCGAGGGTGAGGGCCGTTTCGTCCGACAGGGCCGCGCGCGTCGCCGCGCTGTTGTAGTCGGTGATCAGGCGGCTGACGACCTGCATGGCCGTGGGCGTGTCGAACGAGTCGCACAGCGCGGCGTCAAAGTCTGCTTGCGCGGCCGCAAAGGCCTGCATCAGCGCCGTGTCTTCGTCGGCAGAGGCCACGTTGGCCGGGCTCGGGTGCCGCTCCAGGTCCTTGACCTTGAAGAAGAAGTTGTTCAGCTTGTCCTCCCACGCCATGCCCTCCTTGACGAGGCCCTCGGTGATCTCGACCGGGTCCTTCCACCCGCCCAGCAGGAAGACGATGCGCAGCCCGCGCGGGGTCCAGTCGCCGCGGCCCAGCGCCTCGCGGATGGTCGTGAAGTTCTTGAGCGACTTTGACATCTTGGAGCCGGCAATCGAGAGGTGGCCCATGTGCAGGAAGTAGTTGATCCACTGGTGCGTCTGCGGGCCGTGGCGGCACTCGGACCAGTACGCCTCGCTCTGCGCGAGCTCGTTGTCGTGGTGCGGGAAAGCCAGGTCCACGCCGCCCGAGTGGATGTCGATGCGCTCGCCCAGCACGTCTGACGCCATGGCCGAGCATTCAATGTGCCAGCCCGGCCGACCCTGGCCCCAAGGGCTGGGCCACGCTGGCTCGCCCGGCTTCGACGACTTCCACAGCGCAAAGTCGGCGTCAGACCGCTTCTCGGTGCTCTTTTTGGTCAGCGCGCCCTCGCCGTCGGCCTGCAGGTCCTTGTCGTTGCGGTTCCACGGCTCCAGGCGCGCGTAGTTGTTGCCCTGCTTCTCAAAGGCCTGGATGTCAAAGTAGACGGACCCGTCGGTCGTGGGGTAGGCGAAGCCGTTCTTGACAATCTTTTCGACAAAGTCGACAATCTGCTGGCCGTACTCGGTGACGCGGGTGACGCGGTCGGGGTCCAGGCAGTTCAGCGCGCGCACGTCCTCCATGAAGCGGTTCTCGAACTTTTGCGTCAACTTGGTGAAGATGCTGTGGTCGTTGGAGTCGATCGTCGAGCCGTAGAGCGAGTCTAGGTAGGGCAGGAGCACGTCCTCGGTCTTGGTGTAGAACTCGGTCACGTCGATGGCCTTGGACTCGGAGAGGATCAGGGCCTGGGCCGCCGCCGACGCCGTCTTCAGATGCATCTTGACCTTGGCTTCCTTGTCGCCGGGCGCGGCGTCGCCCTCGAGCGCCTTGCCCTCCAGCACGTGTCCATAGGCCTTGTTCGACTCGTCGGCGAAGCTCGTGAGCTGCAGGTCGGCGGGCAGCAGAGGCAGGTTCTTCTTGACGTAGGCCTCAAAGGCCTTCTTGGCCGTGTCGAGGACGTCGGCGTCTAGGTCGGCGTGCTTCTCGGCAAATTGGGCGAGCAGATGCTGCTGGCGGCCGCGCAGGATAATCTTGTCGTCGACGTCGGTGATGTTCATGACGAACTGGACGTCGAAGCGGAAGTAGTCGCGCATGATGCGCCTGATGATGTCGGTGCTGACATAGTTGCGGGCGTGGCCCAGGTGGGCGTCGTCGTAGACGGTGGGGCCGCAGGCGTACCAGGAGACCTTGTTGCCGTCCTGGGGCACAAAGGGCGTCTTGGTGCGGGTCAGAGAGTTGTAGACTTTGAGGGGCGGCAGCTTCGTGTCCGGGCGCGGACTGGGCGCCTGCCACGGAGGCTGCGTGCGGGCAGACATTGTGACGGAGCGGAGGTGGGCGAGGCGAAGCTGCTTCTTGGTGGGGGTGAGGGATGCTGGGGGTGGCAGGCGGAAAAGGAGTGACAGGCGGGGCATTTACGAGCGGGCGCTCATTGTTGTACTGGGAGGCGTGAGTCAATGGCGCGACCTGTGTCCTCGCATGTGGTTGAAAGTGATCGACGGCGGGGCGGTGCGGCGCGCTCCGGGTCTGTCGCCGTCACCCTCTGGAACTTTTTCTTGCATCCATTCGATATACTCTTACTCCCTCTACTCAGCATCATGGCCGCCGTCCGCCCCTCGCCCTTCCTCGACCCCGGCGCCCGCATCGCCCAGGGCCAACTCGCCCTCATCCACCTCAAGCGCGACCTAATCACGCCCGTTGTCGTCGACCCTCAAACAACCTCCACCGATGGCTACGCCGAGCCCGTCGTGAACACGCGTTTCGGCTCCTTCCCGCACAGCGGCTTGCTCAACGTGCCCTGGGGCAGCCAAGTGCGCGCCGCCAACGTCGACACGGGCGCCCGCGGCCGCAAGGCAGGAGGAGGGAAGAAGCGCAAGCGCGACGACCAAAGCGCCCCGGCCACCGGCGACGACGACGACGAGAGCACCGCCAATTCTGCGTACGTATACATACCTACTGCTCCCTCTACAGCCGCGCAAACTACTAATTTAACTTTTACGCGCAGGAGAGAGACCACCGCCGCCTCGACTGGCTTCGCGCATATCCTCCCCCCAACCCCAGAGACCTGGACCGTCTCCCTCCCCCACCGCACCCAGGTCGTCTACACCCCAGACTACAGCTACGTGCTACAGCGGCTGCGGGTACGGCCAGGCGACACGATCATCGAGGCAGGCGCGGGCAGCGGGTCCTTCACGCACGCCTCAGTGCGCGCCGTCTTCAACGGGACAGCGTCGGAGGTGGAAGCAACAAATACGAGAAAGCGCAAGCGGCACGGCCACGTCTACAGCTTCGAGTTCCACGAGCCGCGCGCAGAACAGCTGCGCAAAGAGCTCGCCGAACACGGCCTCGACGCCCTCGTCACCGTCACCCACGCCGACGTCTACGAGCACGGCTTCCAGCCCTCCACCGCGCCCGCCGGGGGCGTCGCCGCCGACGCCATCTTCCTGGACCTGCCCGCGCCGTGGCTGGCTCTGAAGCACCTCACGCGCACGCTCAATACCGCGCCCGCCGAGTCGTCCACCCCCGCGCCGCCGGCCCCAGACGCAGACGCCGACGCCGACGAGGCCCACCGCGCCGCGGCCTGGCGCTCGCCGCTGAACCCGCGCAAGACGGTGCGCATCTGCACCTTCAGCCCGTGCATCGAGCAAGTGCAACGCACGACGGCCGAACTGCGACGACTGGGCTGGGTTAACATCGAGATGGTGGAGGTGCTGCACCGACGGCTGGACGTGCGGCGCGAGCGCGTCGGGCTGCAAGAAGAGGGGCTGCGTGGCGTGAACGCGACAGCAGCGACGGTGGACGAGGCGGTAGGGCGGCTGCGCGAGGTCGAGGGCCGCTTCAAGGCGTTCCACGAGCTGCAGAAGGAGAGCGCGGCCAGCAGCACCAACGCCAACACCCCGTCTGACGCTGCTGCTACGCCTGCAAACGCTCATCCTAACCGGCCGTCTTGGGGCCGCGAGACCAAGGAGCAGCGCCTGCAGAAGATTCGCGAGCGCGAGAAGCAGCGCAAGACGTGGAAGGAGGGCCGGCTGGTGCATCGCACCGAGCCCGAGATCAAGACGCATACCAGCTACTTGTGCTTTGCTCTGCTGCCGCGGGAGTGGAGCGAGGCGGACGAGGAGCGGGCGCAGCGGCGGTGGGGGAATGCTGGCGTGGGTGGTGCGGAGGAGGGAGAGGGCGAGGGCGAGGCCGCGGCGGAGAGCAAGGCCAAGGTCGTCAAGGTTGAGGCGTAGGTGTGTGTGTGCGTGCTGGGGGGACGATGTATGTACAGTACCATTCCAAGTGCGCCAGTGTGCGAGACTTACCTAGATACGCGCTCGAACCACGCACGGCTCGTGCAGATGAATCGACGCGCTCGATTTTTTTTTGACTTCTTTGCTCTCTCACTCACACACTCTCTCTTGGGGTTATGCTACCTGCTGTTGTTATCACAGTGAGGTTCTGCGGCTTACGATGGTGGCTGAGGTCCAGGTGGGCGAACAGGACCTAGTTGTTGAGAGGGTGAAGAGGAGAGACTTCCATAGGTACCGTACCTAAAGAAGCTGCCAAGGTGCGGGAGGGAAAGAAGCGCTCGTTCGTTACTGCTGTTGCCGGCGGAGTACTGCCTACCTACCTACCTACTACGGATTCTTACTTCCCACCGCTTCTACCAGGGAGGCAGGTGCGAGACAGGAGGGCAGGCGCCGGAGCGGTTGGAGGGATATCTATATAAGCCTCTCTCTCCCTATCTCTCTCTCTCTTAACTTCTCTTCCGTCTCTCGACTTCTTCTCCACACACTCTCTCCACACACTCTCTCCTCTAAGCTTTCATCTTCTGACCTCAAGACCCACCATCGGTCAAGAAGCCGGTAAGTTCCCATTACGTCGCTTCACTTCACCTCACCTTACCCTAACTCGATTTGTTGGGGATGCCATGTACGTGTTGGTGATGGGTTAGTGTGAATGGTTTGCTGATGTGAGGGTGTGAATAGAGACGTGATATCGAGGACGGAAACAGACGAGTCACCCGCGAAGAGGCAGAACGTATCCTTATGGCGGACGTGCTCGACAGAGAGCTAGGAGATGATGAGGGTGAAGTGGTGCGTGAAGACGGCAGCATCGAAATCTACAAAATCGGAGCATCGGGCAACAAGTCAGAGCACGGCACCGACGACAAAGACGAATCACTCGAGCAGCGCGTCCTTCGCGATCCCAGATGGGACAAACTCTCTAAACGCGCCCTGTACCGTTTCGCTGGCATCGCCATCAAAGCAGTAAGTTTAGCATCTGCGCATGACGACAAAAATCGACGGCTTCGAATTCCTTGTTGCTTACTGAATTCTTCTCATGTCTAGCAAGCGAGATCCACCATGAAGCAGCGCGTGTTTGACATGGGTGACAAGGCCGACGACAACGGCGCAAGCTCGTGCATCATCGAGTGCAATAACGGCGACCTTGTCATGGTTGACGATGAGTACGTCGTTCAGCCGCGGAAGCGCAAGCGCCTGCTCCCCTGCCGTTGCAAGATCTGCTTCCCAAGGAAGGTGTTTAAACTGGAGACATGGACCCCCGATAAAGCGTAGTTCGAGGCCGGCCTAGGTGATATGTGAGGCAGCGATGGAGATTGGAGATTGATGTGGTGCTTCCTTGCTGGCGTGGGATGGGGATGGGGTGCATCTGAGCTGGGCAAGGAATCGACAGTGTCGATTTTCACACTATCACGGCTTTCGGTATGGGCCATCCTCTTCATGGAGTCTATCTGGTAGACAATCTAAAAGTTTTGGTTTTTCATTGATATGGCACCGGCGGCTCTACCTTGTGAGGAACTGCCTGAAAAAAAGAGTACTGGTTCCGCAAAAATCCAAGAAAGACAAACGCCATGGTATGATCATGGAGGTAATAGCCACTCGCATCCAGTACTTTCAGTTCAACCCCACAAGTCGTCCAAGCCCACTCCCGCAGCGAAAGCCTCTCGCGACGCGTACTGCTCACAGTCGCAGGGCAAGGGCGTGTCATTAGGGTCAAGGGGATCGAAGACGAGCGTCTCCTTCTTCGGCATCGAGCAGCTCCGCATGATTTTGTCTAAATCAATGGACTCGATTTTGGGGAGTTTACCGTTATCTCTCCTAGTTAGGTAGTCGTTGGATGCATTTTGACCTGTTACCCCATTCCTCCCGATATAAGCATTTGGGCTGTTACCCGAATTCTTCCGATATGAGCAGTTTGGCCTGTTCCCCCCATTCGTCCTATGTATGCAATTTAACCAGGTATTCCCAATCCTCCATTAGAAGCAAACTAGAAAGATGAGTATGAATGCTCGAGGTGGCAACCATGCCCGATATGGTCAGATCCACTCAAGCACATGCCAGCCTAACCAAGGCGTAGTCCCTTTCCATACTTCTTCCAGGACTGGAACAGACCAGACTGAGGATCCCTTGTAGGGTGGTCCTCCGAGCCCTCCCCAGCCTGGAATACAGCTTGCTTCGAGCACACTGTGCAGTCGCAGGGTACCAGCTCATGGTCGGGCGCGAGTGGCTCATGGATGAGCTTTACCTTGTTTTTACCCTCCTGCAACTTGACAAAGTCACCGTTGTTGCATTGGACTAACTTGGTCGTTGCTCCCTCATCTTTGGCGGCCGCGGACATATCAACGATGTCCTGAGGGCGGAAGACTTCCTTCTCCTGTAGGCAATGTGAGTAACAAATCGATGCCGTTGATTTTCTCAACTTACCGCCCGGATGATTACATGCCCTATCCGTTCCTGACCGTGAAACGTGGATCTGTCCCAACGGCGGTCACTCTTCATCTTGTCCATGATCTCTGACTCTCCAACCGGCTTGTCCTTCTTGACGATGTCAATCGTCCCATCTGCTCGAATCACCTCCACTTCATCATCCGCCAATTCACCCTTGTACACATCGGCCAGAGAGGTAACGCGGATGTCGTCGTCATCGATGGAACCATCGTCGTCTCCGTACTCATCAGTAGCCGCGTTGCTGCTGTTGTCGGCGTCATCGTCGTCGTCATCGTCGTAAAGGCTGTCATCATCCGATGAGCCGCTCTCGGATTCCTCGTCCGGGTCAGAGGGTGAATGGTCGGGCTTAGCTCCCTCGACTTCCAGCTTCTATTAGTTTGTCCTCGTTAGCAAATCGAGTTCATCGATTCTCTAGGTACTCAGTGCCAGATGACATCCACAGTGAAGAGGTACTAACCTGTCTCTTCGTCACCTGTGCAAGAGACTCCTCCTGTTCCACGGCACGTTTTTTCTATTCATGTCACTGTGTTAACAATCGATGTCATCGAAATTGATCAAAAAACAAACATAGCCTGCCTGATAAGGGTGAAACTCACGGTTTTCTTTCCAACTGCGATCTTGGCATCCATGGTCTGGTAGGTATGTGATTAGTATGAGAAGGGAAAGTCTGTTAGAACCGAATGAGTTTGGGTATTAACGATAGAGATGAGGAGGTAGAGAAGTGGAAAGAAGATAGAGGAGTAGGATATTATATAGAATCACATTTTGGTACCTTCCGTTTGAGTTCGTGCGGTCGTACTTTCCCAATTTGAGTCGGCCAACGGTTTTCTTTCACAAGTCATAGACCGTAAGGTAGGTGCAAACAAGGCACTCCTCTTCGATTTCACACACACACAACTACTCTTTACTTCCATAGTCCGCCTTTCTTCCACCCACCACCCACCACCTGGCACCATCTTATACTTTGGAGTATATCTTAGTACTCTTATATATCTATACCTCTATACCATTTTACGTACTTTTATAACTAGTATAATTTTAATTTTATATAGTTATATAGTATCTACTAGCCGTAGTATAACAATCTATTATAACTACCTAAGGAGTACTCTACAGGTATCGTAGATATTACTTAACATGTAGTTAAGGGGTAGGCAGATTATCCGGTGCCTATACTTTCTCACACTCTACACTTCTTCCGCCCACAAACCAACTTCTTCCCCCACTAACACACCTCTTGCATATCAGACTTTCTTTCTATCCACGCATACTCACTCATCGTGAGTTATGCTTCGACAACGAGGGTGCCAAACTCTCCCTAAGTCGGGCGCTCCAGGATGTGAAAGATGCTATCGAGAACCCGCTATGGTTCGGCCTTTCGCACATGATCATCAACACCAACAAAGAACACCAAACCCCACCTCCGCTCCAAACCGCTGTCCACCATCACCCACAATCAGCGATGATGAACAACGATAACAAGAACACCGTGCATCTCTGTAACTCTAACAGCAAAGAAGCATTGCTTGACGCATCTGCAAATTGTTGCTGTACCAGGATTTGGTTCTTCTCATTGACTGTGCCATCAAAACGTAAAGCTTCAATGCCAGTGTCGTCTCACATGACCCGTGCCAGAATGACCAAGAACCGAAGATAGGTAGAAATTATAACTATTTCCCTTTTAGGGCACAGCTCTCTCAGTTGAGTGAAGGCGGATAGGACCAGTTGGACTCTCGTAGACGAGCCCTTCAAGCCTGGACAGGTATCTATGAACTGCAAGCATGTCTTTCTCGTTTCTCCCACACTCAGCTCATCTGCTCTGTCGGCATATGCAATCGGATCCCCTGCATCGTGATGAAATGGCCGACCAATCGCTGAGTAGTGGATGTAGCGATCGAAGTTGCGCATTGATAGCCAACTGAAAGAAAGCAAAGGATTCGTCTCTATCGATTTTAGCTTCATTTGCTGCTGCCATGCGCGCTTTCTTTGATGCACTTGGTAACCAGGACCTCGACTTCTCTGGTATCTTCTGGAGGCAGTGTGAGCTCCAGTGACCTTCTCGTGCAACCCTGTAGATTAAGGATGCTAGACGGTCTGGCAATGGTGAAAGCCAAGAAGAACTTTTGTAGAATGTCCATCTCTATCGCTTCGGGCCTGTCGGGCTTTCCGAGTCTTACTGACCATCTGCGCTTCGTCCAGAATAAGGTCCTTAAATGGCATTTGCATCTTTCCCCATAAATCTGAACGTAGTAGGAACGTAGGCCTTGACGGCCGCGTGCCTTTTTTCCGATGCGCTTGCAGTGTGAATAGGGAATTTCAGAGTTCGCGCCCGTTTGCTTCGACAAATTCGTACGAACACGCCGCAATGCCTACTTGAAGTCCAAGCAACTCCGTAATACTCAGAGGAGCAGCTACGTAGGATAGGGTGTGTAGTCGCAGGAGGGAGTTCTCCGTAGCATCCATCGACACATATTGTAAAGACTCGTCTTAGGAAAGGAGTATATGAGGGAAATCGTGATTCTTTAGAGTTTGAATCTATTAGCCATCCGGCTAGGATAGACCATGTAGTCCAGTAATGGTTATTCAAGACCAGCATCTACGCTTCTGAGCCCTTTTTTGATTTTAATTATAAATTTTAAATTTTATTTTATACTTTATCGCAAAATTTTACTTTAGCTGTATCCACTACTTTCACTTTAAACTTTTGATCTTAAATTTACTAGTGTTAAGATCACGATCCTCCTAGCCGCGATTAAAGTATTTAGTCTATAGTATATCTAGTAGATTATACTTAGCTATTTTATCATCCTTCCATGTTACCATCCTCATTGCGATGAATGTCGTCACTCGCAGCGGACCCGGCGGGCCGAGCCGCACAGCCAAGGGCGATCCATCGTCTTCGCAACGCAACACCACCTCACACTCACACCCTTCATCGGCACTTCGGCAACAAGATACCGCTCCAACCCATCTTCTGACGCCCTGGTCTGGAATGCGAGGGGCAGCTCGTCCCGCCGTCGCACCAACCCAGATTCGCCCAGCAGTCACGCGCCTTGGCAAGCGGAGCTTGTCCTCAGGGTCACCGTCGCGGCAGACGACTTGGTGGTTGAGAGCCCAGGAGGGCAAGGGCACTAGCCAGGGCCCAAGGGATGCGGCTCACGCACGCTTACTCCGAGGACAGGATGGGCCGTCCTGCAATTCTTACGTCGTTGTTTGTCACTCTGCGACGACAAAGAGTGAGGGTGGCAAGCTTCAGGTGACTGCTTTTCGAGTAGCTTCGCGTCGTTGACTAAAGACGGGATGGAATGGAGCTGCGGTATCGTCCGAAGGGTTGGTGCGTCAGGACCTGGAACCTTCCGTCTGGAAAAGGCTACCTTGCGATGCTCGCTTCGTCTGATCCCGGCCGTGTGCGACGGCACGCACAGCCTTACAGGCGCACAGGTGCCTGAAAACGACTTAATGTCTTTTGGTGGGATGGGAGACGTTGCCCTGGCCCAGTCCTTTTTTCAACGCGACTTGAATCTGCTTCTGCATCGTACAAACGACAGCGGTGCTTCTCAGATGCTAATCACAGAGCTGCGTCCTAAAAATCCCCAATGCAGCACTCCTATGGTTGCATTGTTTTCGCGTGTCTTGGAAAAATGGTTTCAGACAGAAACTATGCGTTGGTCATCTCCAGTTCTCGAAGCGGCAGGGACCGTCCTTTTGCGGAATGGTCCTCAAAGCAAGCCCCTCCCAGCAAACTAGCCTCACTTTCTTCAAACTCACAATGAAAGAAAACCCCTTCCGGCCACACTAATTTGTTTGGCTCGCTCATTGCGGCCGGCGGGCTCGGCTTCAGGTCCCGCGATGTTCTTATAAGGGCCGCAAACTACTGTAACTCGGACAATCTACCGACCCGCCTGAGGAATGTCACCAGGGTTTGGAATCCCGCGCAAACAATACAAGGTAGAGACAGGTATAAAGGGTGATGGGGCTTTCCGGTGCTGGGCTTATTTCATGCCGTCCGACTTCCTGTCGGCCACGGTTGTCTGATTTTTCTTGTATGAATTGACGCGCGCCACAATGCGTCTGCTGCAGTTCCTTCCTGTGGCACTGCTCGTGCCGCTCACGGCGGCTGCGAATAGGTACTATCCCGCAGATGTATTGGATAATGCAGAAGGTGTGCGGGTGATGCTCCGTGAAGGGTTGACAACAAAACTTCCTTCACTTCAATCTGCGTAAGTCTATTTTACATGTTTCGTATCGAAGTCTTGAAATCTTAAGAATGTTTGGTTGTTAGTATGGTCTAACCTATCTATTATCTTGAGGGGTATCTTGTTTTCTAAAATTCCCCTCATGTCAATGGCATTTTTCTTTTTCAGGGCTTGACAATTTCTAACGACACTGAAAGGAAACAACCAATTCAATTGGACCAAGCAGTAGAAACTTCACAGGAGGCTTCGGCTTGCCCTGCTCTTGCCCCGGACAGTCCCTCCACCTATTGGCTGGGTTCCGTGCCCCACGGCGGCACCTCATCCTACTTGAACGCTACCTATGGCACTTATAAAGTGTTCAGGAACGTTGTGACGGACTTTGGAGCCGACAACACTGGCTCGAGAGATGCATCAGGCTCCATCCAAAAGGCCATAAATGGTGGGTCACCCGCAAGTAATACTATAGAATCTATGCTCACAAAGAAACAGCTGGGGCATCGAATTACAGGAGCCGTGAAAAGCGAGCGTATGGAACTACACTGCAACCTGCAGTCATCTATCTGCCCGCTGGAACCTATCTGCTGCAAGGGCCATTGCAGTTCTACACAGGCACCGTGTTGATAGGGGACCCCATCAACCCACCCATACTCAAAGCCCACAGCAACTATTCGCGTGACTACTTGGTCTTCGGGAAGGATCCGAACTTTGGAGGAACCGTCAGTTTCTACATGACGCTGAAGAATGTCATTCTGGACTCGACCAACCTCGCCCCCGACTACCAGATCACGCTGCTCGACTGGACCGTCAGCCAGGCCACACAGCTGACAAATGTCCGTTTCAATATGCCCAACTTTTCAAAGGGCCACACGGGCATGAAAGCCGGCGAGTGGCCTCGTGATGCGGGCTACAACAGCAACATCATTATCAATGACGTTGCCTTTTACGGTGGCAACGTGGGTATGAATGTCAGTGGACAACAATGGATTTTCAAAGGTCAGTCTGCAAGCCGGTAAGAATGCTGCAAAACTCTAATCCAAAATCTAGGAATTTCATTCAACAGTTGCAGAATCGGGGCAATGGTAAATGGAACGGATGTCGTGTTCAGCAACAGCTATTTCCTATACAACGAAGTTGGTATCGAAGCCTCGGGCACGCCTGGCTCTGTCGTCGTTCTTGACACGGCAACGAAGAATATCGGAAGACTACTGTCCTCTAGACTTTCCTACCATCCAAACAGCGTGGTTCTTGAGAATGTCGCCAACGCAGGACTGACCGTGGTCATGGCCGGAAAGACGCTCCTGACTGGCTCAGTTGCCGACACCTGGTATCTGGGTAATGCTGTAAGGAGTTCTGTTTTTCGTTGTAGTTTCTTGGCTGATCAGCGGTAGTACCTTTCTGGCGATCCCACGCACCACTGGACACCCGAGGGAACTAACACCACTACCGCGCGTACGGCCGCTCTGCTTCAGAACGGCAAATACGTTTCCATGCCTCCACCGACCTACAAGGAGTATTCGGCCAGCAAGGTCATCAACATCAAGGCCGTTCCTAATCTCGTTGTTATGGGCGATGGCGTGACTGACGACACGGCTAACATCAATGCCATCCTCGCTCGATACGCTGGATGCGCCATCATCTGTACGATCTTTGAGAGCTCTTCAGTTTATAAGGAATGCTGACATGACCGCAGACTGGCCCGCTGGAACATACATAGCCACTGACACGATCATCATTCCAATGGGCACGCGCATCTTCGGCGACGCCTACTCAGCGATAATCAGCGCGTACGGCACCAACTTCGCAGACGCCAGCAGGCCCAGAGCGCTAGTCAAAGTCGGCAATGCAGGCGACAAAGGCGTCGCCCAAATCAGCAACATGATGTTCACGGTCGCGGACATCCTGCCGGGCTGCAAGCTCGTAAGTCGACCCACCCCACCCACGCCCAACACAACAACCCTAACTCCGTCTCTAGCTCGAAGTCAACATGGCCGGCATTAACCCCGGCGACGTCGGCATCTGGAACACGCACTTCCGGGTGGGCGGCGCAGTGGGCAGCCGCGTGCGCAGCGAATGCCTCAACGTCGCCGCCGCATGCAAAGCCGCATGGGGCCTACTACACCTGACGTCGACGTCGTCGGCCTACATCGAGAACATGTGGGGCTGGACGGCCGACCACGACCTGGACTCAGGGATCGGGGCGGACGCGCCGGCCTGGGGCTACAACCAGACGGTGTCGGTGGGGCGGGGCGCGCTGATCGAAGCAACGCAAGGCACCTGGCTGATCGGCACAGCGATGGAGCACGCGACGCTGTACCAATACCGGTTCCACGGGGCGGCGAACGTCGTGTCGACGCTCGCGCAGGCCGAGACAGCCTACTGGCAGGGCCCGGGCAACGCCGTGGCGCCCGAGCCCTGGGCGCAGGACCTCGTGCCCAGCGACCCGGGCTTCGCCAACTGCGCGCCCGGCGACGCCCTCTGCGGCATGGCGTGGTTCATGGCTGTGGGCGGCGGCTCGCACGACCTGTTCCTGTACGGCGGCTGCTTGTGGGTCTTCTTCAATAACAAGCGCAATGTCAATGCCGGCACCAGGTGCGATACCCTCAATGGCGACTGTCAGGAGAACGCGGTGCTGCTGGAGGAGGATACACAGCGGACGTGGCTGTATGGCTTGAATGTTAAGAGCGTCACTTTTATGGTGAGGAGCTTGGTTAATAGTGGAAGCGTAGCGGTGGCCGAGATGCGCAATAATACCGGAGGTTGGTCCGGGGGCATGAATGTTGGTGGGGTCGTGGCGGCGTATTTGTTTGATACTTAGGGGAGGAGAGAGGGGAGGTGGTTTGCGAAGGTGCCAGAGCCGGAGGAGGAGGGCAAGGCAGCCGAGCCCGCGTGTAAAGTACAGACAGACAGTCATCAAACAATCCGTTCACACAGACAGGCGCTAAGACGGCTTCGACCGTCTTCCTGCCTAATCCATTCACTTTATTCATTTCTTCCATTTCTTCCATTTATCCAATCAACCACTCCCAAACACAGTCAGTCCACAGCACAGTAGCAACGACGATAATTAAGCCACGACAGCCAGACGCGCGTATGTATGTATGTTTGTATGTATGTATGTATGTATGTACGAGCGCAGTGCGCTCTAACCCTTCTGTCTATAACGGCGGTGTGCTCTACGAATCTATGCGTACGTGCGTGCGTGCATGCATGTGTGTGTGCGTGTGGGTGTGTGGAATGTGTTGGATGCATGCAAGCGCTCGCGCGCTCGCAAGCGCATGTATGTAGTATGTAAGGCTTTAAGAGTAAGTAGGCTGCTGGGCTGCGGCGGTACGTACATACTGAGGGCGGATGAGGAGATGCAGAAGCAGGCGTGCAGCCGACACCTAGGACTTCTGGATTCTGTAAAAACGCCACCAGAAGCGCTGGACAACGCCAGCCGCGACTCACGGCCTTCGTTGGGCCAGACGCGCGCTCTCGCTCTCGCCCATGAAGCTTGCAACCGTCAACAGGCCCACCCATGCAACCCCAACCCCCTACAAACCCAGCCCCCTCCTCACAACGCCCTGAACCACGCTCTCATACTCGGCCCTCCGCTCGCGCCACATGCGGGCGGCATCGACATTAGCCGGGCTCTCGTCATTCGGCTCGGCGAGCATGCTCATGACCGAGATGAGGATCTTCTCGACCGACTGGATGGGCGACCACCGCTCCGACGCGTGCTCGTAGTGGTTCGGGTCGTCGCCGGGCGGGTGCAGGATGCTGATGCAGACGGTGCCGTTGGGGTAGACTGCGCTTTGCGTTAGCCTCCATCTTTCCCTCACTCCACTACAACCCTCAACCATAATAAGTGTCGTTCTTCCCCTTCTTTACCAGAGCAACAGCAACTCACCATTCGGATGCCAGACCTCGCACGTAAAGCGCATCGTCGGCGGCGCAAGGGGATAGTCCTTGGGGAACTTGAGCTCAGCCGGGAACACGCCGCCTTCGAACGGCGTCCCCTCCGGGCCCTGGATCAGCGCTTCCCACACAAACATGTCGTCCTCTGTCACCGGGCCCGCCGTAATGCCCTCGGGCGGGTCCGACGTCAGCGCTTTGTACTCGTGGAAGAGCCGTTTCGAGGCTACTGAGGATGCCATTGTGGGGTGTGTGTGTGTGTGTTGAGTGCGTTGGTGGCAGGCGTATGTGTGGCCGTGAGTTGTGGTTGCGGTCACGGTGGCAGTGTCCGTCAGCGCACGCGGTGTTCCGGCGAGGGGCAGCAGTGGTCCGGCGCGGGGACGACAGGCTGGAGCGCGGGAGAAGAAGCGCGGCGGCGGCGAAAGGCGCAGAAAGCGAAGAGGCCGGGCGAGGTATGTGCGCGGCGCGAGGACGAGGCAGGCGGGTATGAGCGCGGGCGTGGTTGTTGCGGAGGAGGTGGCGGAGGAGAGAGGTGAGCCGAGCGAGGTGTATACGTACGTGGGGGATGCGCGCGCGCTGGGTCGGTGCGCGGTGGGGCGGGGCTTGCTAGGTACTTGCTGAAGCACTAGCCTAACATATAGCTAAGTATCCTTAGGAACTTGTGTATGCACGCACGTCTACATCTTCACGCAAACAACACGCCGAGAAATCGCAGAGCAGGTCTTTTTACATACATACACACACACACCCGCAGCACCTCAGGTATAAATACACAACCCCGTGGTTTCAACAGACGCACAATCTCTACCTCTACCTCCTCCCGCCCTTCTTCGCCTTCTTCGCGCCCTTGCGACTGCTCAGCGTCTTGCGCGCGACATTCTTCGCCTTCCTGGCCGCCAGCTTCCTCCACGCCTTGAAGCGGTCTCCCTTGACGAACTGCGTGACCTTGACATTTGCGCGCTCCGCTGCACGGCCAATCTCCCAGTTCGCCTCGCGGAACATGTAGCCGGGGCGCAAGGAGAGGTTCTTCTGGGGCTTCTGGGCGCGCTTGCTCTTCGGGGCGGCGCGGACCGAGCTTTCCTGGCCAGGAACCTTGTTGCCAGGAACCGCCTTGCCGGCGGGGACCAAGTCGTTGGCGGCAGCGGCGTCCTCCTCCACCATCTGCTGCTCCTGTTCGTGTTCGTGCTCCACTGCCCCGTCCCGCGCCACGGCCAGCATGCCCAGCCGCCGCCGGCGCGCCGCGTGCACCGGCGTCGGCAGCGTCTGGTTCCGCTCAAACACCACCCCAATGTACTTGCGCTTCGGGTGCTTCGCGGGGTCGCGGTAGTACTTGACGTAGCCGGGCGCCGCCGCGTGGATCGTGTGGTCGCGGCCCATTAAGCAGTTCTCGCCCGGGAACCACAGCGTGCCGCGCTGCTTGAAGATGATGTTGCCCGGCACCACGTATTGTTCTGTGAGGCGCGCGTGCCGCGTTAGCGTTTTGTCCTTGTTGCTGCTGCCTCTTGCTGTGTCTGTTCCCCCAACCACCATCACCAAGCCATTGCTTGCTTGGCTTGCTTGCTTGCTCACTCCCTCCTTCAATCGCGGATATACATACCACCAGTCTTCTTCGCACCCATTCTCTTTCCAACCCCGTTCTTCGGCCCATTAGCCCGTCCCTGGGCCTGATGCGTAGCATGGCGGACAAATGTCAAGGTCGGCGACGGCGAGGAGCCTGCGCGCAGCACATCGAGCACATTGTAGGCGGAGCCAGTGCTAGGGAGGAACTGCGATCTCGACGCAGCAAGGGCGGCCCTCAAGGGCGCCTGAGTCCGAGGCAGCAGCATCGTGCAATGCGTGAGGTCGTGGAAGCTGGGCTGCAGCTGCACGCTCACTCGCTGGAAACTTTGGAGATCTGGGCGTCCGGGCGGCGGCGGCGGTCGGCGCGAATGCTTGGCGAGGCCGACCGAGCATGTCCACGTGACTACCTACTGTCTGCCGTGGTGCCTTGGTGCCTTGTCTATTTGATACCTTACTAGGTACCTACATCAGGGAACATTTGTCAACGCCTCTGCTTGTACCTGGCGACACAGGCTTGTACGGGCGCACGAAAGTCAGCTGAGCAAGTTATGTAGCTAGGTAATTGCATTTCGGATTCTTGTCATTATGTTCGCGTCGTACATCCATCTCACTACCTTAGCCCCTCAATCAAATGCCTAGGTTAACAAGACAAGACCAAAACCCACGCCACAAACACCATCCTCCCTCTGTGCATTCCGATTCGTGTGAGCTCCTCACTGTAGCTACTGCCCCGGCGCAGTCTGCAGGAAAGCACGACCTGCTTGCCCGCCACCGCGCTCGCTTCATCTGCTCCAAGGAAGCGCCGGGTCGGAAGCGAGTGAGCAGGGCTGACAACAAAAGGCAACTGGAGCCGAGACTTCGTGCAGCTGGCGCGAGCTCTTGGCCATGAGATTAATGACGGCAGAGTGGAGTGTTGTGCTGCTCGGGTATTTGCAGCAGCCAGCGCAGTCGAGCTATGTACGCGTCTGCTAAGTTTGAAGTCGCGGTGCCGCTAATCCGTGGGCGAGAGGAGTGGAATAAGGTAGGTAGATGGTAGATGATGGAAGCAGATAGCAGTGGCAAAGACGCGACTACCAGCGGAGATAATAATAGAGTGGCTACGGCGTCGTCATATATCGCTGTCGGTCTCGCGCCACAGTAGATAGGCGGAAGGCGGGCAACGCCGTTGTCCCGTCACGCCGCGTAGATACAGCGAGGTGCTTCAAAGGTCGTGAACATCCATAACGTCGTAATTGCATCTGCACTGAGCTGCACGGCCCGCTACGAGTGGTAGATGGGACGAGACTTGCTTGCGCTGGCGAGCAGTGCCATCTTGAGCTCTAGGTAGGCTTTGATGGCAGGATCGGAAGGATCGGTCCGCTGCGCATGTGCCTGAAAAGAGCGGCCGGGGACAGAAGAATTCCACGACTCAATCGAGGACGCGTGTGTTGAGGCGAGGTAGGGGTGCCGCGAGGAGATTGTTGCAGAAGGGGCCATTTTGCGACTTCAAGAGACGACTGTCGGTGGTTTGTAGATATGTATAGGTGGCAAAGGGAGAATTGTTTATTGACAGAGGGTGGCAAACAGCAGAGATTGAAGGGAGGAATGCGAGGGGTATGTAAGTTCCCGACAGAGCAAGGAAGCACGACTGGAGAGAAAAGGCGGATGCGGGAGCCTACCCCGACAGCTGCTACCTACATATATTACTTCTGCGAGGGCCCAGCGACCAGCGCAAACGCGGCCCCGCCCGCAAAAACCAAAATGTATTTGGCAGGGCGCATTGCAGGGCAGATGCAAACGGCGCCCCGTAAGGCGCAAAGGCTCACGCACGTAGCGCGGGGAGCCAATCAGTGGGCAACGGTATAGGAGCGGGCTTGTCGCAGGAAGCGGATTTTGACAAATAAGCCCCCGGGAGCGACACGGTTCCCGAGACCGAAAGAGTCGGTCAGGCCATTGGGGATGCTGGCCTGGCGATGAAAGGGCGGCTGATTTGGAATTGCGCTCGTCCGCCGCCGGGATTCTAAACCAAGCGCGCACGAGCCGAGACGGCAGTGACGACGCCACACCATCGCGACCACCAACAAGGCCCGCGACGGTGTGTGTGTGTGTCGACCTCCGCCACCTCTGAGTCGTTGCTGCCTTGTCACGGCCGCGAGCTACGATTAAACTCACCTCCATCTGCCATCCCGCGCGCCCTCGTACTCGTACGATTCCGTAGCGAAACTGAAATCCCGGATCCTACGCCATTTGAACGAACGAGTCAGCCTGTCGTCGAGCCCAAGCAAGGTGCACAGGCAAGGCTGTGGAGTGTTCGTTCGCCTGTTGATTTTCTCTTCGTACACGTACCTGGCGAGCGAAGATGCTGATTCGCTTTACGACCGGTACTCGCGCTGGCACGCTGGGGACGAGACCCTGATACTCGCACACTCACCATGGTCTAGAAAGCGCCATGGCGACGGCGACGGCGACGGCGACGGCGACGGCGAGCTCGATGGCGACGACCACCTGCATGTCCGCGGATCGACATCAGCATAGCTCTTGCATCATCACCGTGGAAGGCGAACATGGAACCCAACAACACAAATACCTTCAGGCCGCGCTAGCACCCCGTCGCCCACGCAACCCTCTCCACCCCGCTAGCTGGCTAAGCAATCTACCCCGCCGTCCGATAGCACCGGCTTCTGCTAGCGGCGGAGCGGAGCGGAGCGGAACGGGACCATTCAGTAAGTCAGCCAGCCAGCAGTCCACCCGGACATGCGTGTGCTCAGTTCGTAGATAAGCAGTCGAACAGGTTTCTTGGCTAGTAGGCGCAAGCGCGTCTCCCAGTTGCCAAAGGGTCTTCCGATGGCCCCTATCAAGTAGTTGTAGACGCGGAAGCTGCTGCACCGGGAGTAAGCAAATACTACAGTCGGAGAGGGAGTCGTTATTTATATGCCTATAGGGAGTGGTACTCCGTAGGGAGCGAAAGCTACTCAAGTCGCTCCGAATATAAATATTATATTATTTCTAGGAGGATGCAGGTATACTTGCGACACTTCTAGAATGCTGTATAGAGACTACTCTTTAGGTAGATCTAGAAGCTACGCTCGTAGTTAGCGTACTACTTGTAAAGAGTAGCGGTACCTTTGAAAGTGCTCCCTATAGATTACTCCGTAAGCGGATCTAAAGGTCGCGCTCGTGGTTGGATAGCTCGCTTAAGGGGGGTATGTATAGTGTAACAACATCTGCCCTTCCGACTATTGTAATAATCTTGGTGTCCATGTTGACGAGGATAAGCAAGTGATTCCGATGGTGCAAGAAGGTAAACCAGGAAGCGCTTTTAGGGGCAAGCGTCAGACTTGTACTTTGGAGGTAAGGTGTGTGGTAAAGTAGAGGACAGCGATCACGAAGGAGGAAAGGGGACGCTGCGAAGAGGAAGTCGGAAATCGCGACAAGGAAGTCACCCGGTCGGCCTGTGCTGGGCTGCGGCTTGCCGTGTGTCGCGACTTCCGCTGCACAATGCCCATTGCACCCAGTCAACCGCCGACCTGGTTCGTGGTAGACGGCGCGTGACTCACTGCATTCAAATCCTCGTCCGATTTCTGTTACCCTATAGGAATTATCCCATTACGGGTTGTGAATTCGCAACCCCCCTCTCCTGCTAGCGCCGTTCGAGCCTATGCTTACTTGTGATATTTGTATGGAGTAGAAGAAGAGAATCAGTTATGATACATAGAATCTATGTGTGCTCTAAAACTATTTCATCCATATCCGGGACTCGGGCTGAGAGCTAAGCAGGGACTATGTAGGAACTGCTTATATCGTCCTCTAGCTCGCTAGAAGGTAGATCTCGATTCGCGGTGACGGATGTTATATATACTCTAAAACCTTTATATCTATACCCGGGCCTCGGGCTAGGAGCTAGGCAAGGTGTACTTTGTGGGGACTGCTTGTATCGTCTCCTGTCTTGCTAAGGTGTGGATCTCGGTTTCCGGTGACAGACGTTTTATAACCAGGAAAGGCGTCTTGGCAGCCTGTAAGACAGTGTCCGGCGACATGCGAAGGAATGTCTTGTACTCTGGCTTAAGGCCACTATCTAATGCTATGCTACATGATGCTTTTGGTCGGCAGAAACCCTTGCCCTGTTATGAACGAATGGAAGAATTAGGGTTAAACATAGTAAAGAAAAAAAGGAAAGACAAAAGAAAAGAGTGTGTATGTAAAACGAGAGTGGAGTGAAACCAAAAGTGCACCCGACTATCCTTTTTGTCCACACACGCTTGCGTCGCCAGATGGGACGCTGTTGCCATCGGTGGTGTCTCGTCTCTTCCCGTTGAAGCAAGATGCCGGCGCCGTAGCAGCTGAGAAAATCCGAAAGAGGCATCGCGCCATATCGCCGCCCGTAAGTCTCGTCCCAAGAATCCTACACACCTATACTGAAGATCCATTAAACAATCGACACCCAGATTACACCACGTCCTATATAATGTCCATGTCAAGGGGTATCACGAAAGGCCTGCCGCTAAGTTGCGCTGCACGCCGGAAGCGGCGCACAAGCGGGATCAGATGGTTGTCCTGTCAAGTGGATCAAGAGTCCCAGATAGGTCCGAAAGCGGGGATGCCACGAGCTTCCATATCGAAGACGATGTCTTTCGTGCCCTTCGGGTTTGATATGACGACAATAGCTTGGGCATTGAACCTCTTATAAGCCTTGTACGCTTCGAGGGTCATGTCTGGACGCCGACCGATCTTGGTGCTGTCCAAGATGACGGCCTGGGGGTCATGCTGGAAGACTTCATCAAGTGTAGGTGGCTGATATGTCCTTTCCGGGTCGCGTGTACCCCACACCAGATGGAAGTTGTGGTTGGGTTTGCCACGAAGGAACGAGAGACAAGGTCCGATTCCAGAGCCTGTGCATACAATGACGACAGGGCTGAAAATCTGAGCAATGCCCAGGACGCCCCTGATGGGAACACCGCGAACCCAGATGGCTGTCGGAGGGTTCTTGATTATCTTAGCCGTCCAGTCTCCGGCCTTTGAGATGATAACCTCAAAGCCCGGCTTGCCATCGCTCCTGGGAATGGTGGCAAAGGAATGGGTCTCGAGGAGCGGTCTGTCGGTAAGACGAATTCCAGAGCATAGACGGAAGTTGCCATAGTCGAAATGGAGGCGAATAGCATGCGCGGAGAGAGGCTCGGCTTCGATCTTGCGGCGACGGAGGTTAAGCCACGGGTAGATGATGAGAACCGTAGCAAGGACAAGAATCCAAAAGCACGGAGTGCGGACAAGAACGCTGCTGGTACTCCTATCGGTGGCCTTTGCCACAAGGACTATGCCGACCATCATTTGAGCCCAAAACAAACCCATTGAAGTCCATCCGACAAAGCGATGGACGCATTCAAAGTAATTGTGGTACTTGTTCCTTATGGTCGGGTAGGCAAGGACAAGGATGAGCATCATGAGTGTCAGGACTGACCAGGCCAGGCCTACCATCACGCTCTTCTGCTCCCCTCTTGTGAACTCCGCCGTGAGGGTGATAGCGTACACAAGGTACCACATGGTCGCAGCGACTGCACAGCTGCTGTGCACGCCACCGTAGTGGTAAATCTTGGCGGCGGCGCACCGTATATTAAGTGGTAGCCAAAGGGGAAGAGACCTAACGGTATCGAAAAGAACGTTGACAACGTGCTCATTGCGAAAGGCAATGGAGACCAGAAGGTTAGCGGCCACAGCTGTCAGCTGTTGGTAAGATGCCAGATTGCGAGGGTCGGAGACGTCCTTGCCAGTGTTAACACAGCTCTGGAAGGCCCAGAAGAGGCAAAGGCCCAGCAAGTTGAAAGCGAAGAGCACCATGAATATCTGGCGATATACCGAGAACCACTTGTAGTAGACTTCATGTAGGCGGTAGTTGTTGCGGGCACTGAGCCATCCGTAGTAAGGAAGAGGTGGGAGCTCGTTGATCTCGTAGTCGTCATAAGGAGTGATGGTGGAGGCAATGGACCTGTGCTTGTAGTCCGAGGCAAAGGACTCGTTCTTGCATTCTGGGTCGAAATGGCTGCTTTTGTGGTCTGAACTAAATGAGCCGCGCTTGTAGTCTGAGGAAATCGAGCTGTCGTCATAGTCTGATGGGAGAGAGTCGTCATTGCTATCCAAGGCGAAGGAATCCTCTTTATCGACTATAGTCGAGGCGATAGAAGCAGTGTCGCTACTACTATCAATGGTATTGTCGGTCTTTTCATCAACTTCGCTTAGAGTGATGCTGGATTCGTTGACGGGAGGGCGCGTTTGCACGACCTCGGCAAGGTTGGCGAACTTGTGAAGCACAGTGATTGATTCTCGTACAACAGGCTCGCCGAATGTAGCCCGATGGCTAGGAAGAGGGAATTGGATAGTCCGCCGACCGGAGATAGACAAGTCTACTAACTGTTAGCCTCGGGGATCAAACAAATAGAAGCATTGCATACCGTTGAGGCGTTCCATAGCACGCATGTCTGGGACGAGCAAGCAATGAGTTGAAAAGAGCTGCAGCACTGTCGGGGTCGGGAGCAAAAGACAGCAGATGGAATGTTTACTGTGGGTTTATAGACGGGACGAGGGCGGTACAGCAAAGCTGGCGACCAAAAGGCCGGGCAGCTTTATAGTGGACCAAAGCGCGAGCAAGTCGAGAGGCGAAGAAAGTTTTGTCGTGGTAACGAGTGGCTTGAAGTAAGCGATACAGACGGTGGCACGAAGTTGAGAAGTCGTCGTTGCGGAGGCGTCTGCTTTGTTACAAGGTGAAGTCGCAAAGCAAAGTTAGCGCTCTGGTGGAGGTTGCAGCAAAAAACGAGGGTGGAAACGAAAGATATGGCAATGGAAACACAGGAATCCTGCCTGGCTGTCAAAGAGTGTCTTGGTCGGATGGGTGCAGCAACTCAGACGGGTGGCGGAGAGAGGGTTTGAAAGAGAGAGGCGGGCGGGGCGCGGGCGGGAACGTCAGTCTACGCGTGCCTGCCTGGGGTGGCTGCAGATACCGCGGCCTAACACGCACATCGCCAGGCGCGTTTGAACTCTGCTTCCTACCTGTCGTCTGTCTCTTCAAACGGGTGTGTTAGTGATTCCGTCCCTTCAAACGCCTCGGCCCGTCTCTTTTCCTTGTCCCTCTCTCCGCCGCTCTTTTCCACCATCGATCTTCTTTCCTCATCAGCTGCTATCACACGACATGCCGCTCAATAGCACTCCCGTTCCCTCCCTCGACGTCGTATCATGGGCCCTTGGCCGCCAGTATGCCTACGATCAAGACAAGCCGGTAAGTAGCAGACGATCACTCCATATCATGCTTCTTGGTACCGGCTGACTACACAGCTCCTCGTGGATGCCACGGATCGCACCCATTCCCTTTCGGCCAATGAGGCCCGCTCTCTAGTCCGTAGGTTGGTCTGCGGCTTGCTGGCCTTTGGTCTTCAGAAGGGCGATGCAGTTTGCATAGTCAGCCACAATGATGTAAGCTCAGAGAACATCACACCTCACACCAGCTCCATGGCATTGCGGGTGCTCGGCGTGGGAGGCTCGGAAGATGGCGAAGAGTCGATGTTGGATTTAGCGACGTGGGCAGCGTGACACCTAGCCAAACTGGGATGATCCACTCACTTCTGACATTCCCGGTTGACGTCGGCCTCAGCCCGGCTGCCCGCGTCGCGTCAAACACGACCTTCCTTGACGCCCGCATGACATTGCCGTGACTGCGTCTGCTCTTGCACGTGTTTGCCGGGTTCCCGCAGCCGGCCGTCGGGAGGGTCGCCTGGAACACAGCCCTCCAAGACTGCCGTTCCGCTTTCCTAGACATGTCGCTGACGCGCCGTCTTCCAGATTATGTTTCCGATCATCGCTCTCGGCATCATCGGTGCCGGAGGTGCCTATGCGGCCGCCAATCCACAGTATACAGCCGAGGAATTGGCCCATCTGTTCGGCGCTGCGAAGCCGCGCTTCGTTGTTGCAGAAAAGGCACTGTTGGACAAGGTCGCTGCTGCGAGCGAGGAATATGATACCTGTAAGATTTTTGGTTATCATTCCACCGAGTCCGTCCGAGAGCCTGGATTCCTCGACTTCCATGACTTGCTCACGTGCGGCTCGAGCGATTGGATCAGCTTCGACGACGAGAGGACCGCACAGCAGACCCCGGCTGGTCTCTTCCTCACCAGCGGTACAACAGGTCTACCGAAGCTAGCTGTGCGCACCCACAAGAACTTCGTCAATGAGAGTGTGGCGCTCGACGACTCGCGCGACAAGCCCTATGCTATAAGACGACTAATTTCGCTTCCGATCTTCCATGCATTCGCCGCCCCACTTGCCATTTTGGGACCGTTCTGTGGAGGGCATCCAACGTACATTCAGCGCAGATTCGAGATTAATAGCTTTTTGGAGCTGCTTCAAGATGCTGAGATCACGGAGACTGTGGTCGCACCTCCCATCATTACAAGACATCTCCTTGGTGATGCTCTGACGTCTGAGAAAAAGCAGAATTTGCAGAGTTTGAGGACCGTCATTTGTGCTGGAGCCCCTCTCGCTGCTGCCAAACAGCTTGAAGCCAGCAAATTAATTGCACCCTTAGGAAGGATCGTCCAGTGCTACGGAATGACTGAAGGGGGTTGGATGACGACATTCCAGTATCCCGAAGAAGACTACAGCGGCTCTGTGGGAAGGCCGCTTCCTAACACTGATTTCAAGCTTATCGACGAAAGTGGGTTTGAAGTCACACAAACTGACGCTTTGGGGGAACTCGTGGTACGCAGCCCCTCTGTTATGCTCGAGTACTTGAACAACCCGGCTGCTACGAAAGCAACTATCAACGAGGATGGTTGGCTGAGGACCGGCGATCTTGGTTGCATTAAGAATGGAAAGATCTTTCTCGTTGGTCGTATCAAGGAACTGATCAAGGTGAATGCCTATCAGGTCGCGCCAGCCGAGATCGAGGAAGTCCTTGCGTCACATGAGGACATTAGGGAATCGGCAGTGTTCGGCGTCGCAGACGATGCTGGCGAAAACGAGATGGTACATATCCTGGTGGTACGCGAAATTGGGTCAAGTCTCCAGCCAGAAGACATCAGAGTTTTCTTGCTACAGCATCTAGCCAAGCAGAAAGTTCAACATGCCGTTATCCACTTCGGTAACCATGTTCCCCGCAATTCGAGCGGTAAGATCCTGAGGCACGTGCTAAGGGACGAGGTAAAGAAACAGCAGCGTCTTGCCGCGGAGGTGGCCCTTCGTCTCGAACTCGAACCAGAAACTTCTACCGACGACGTGACCAAGAACGGCCAAGTACTGAAGACCCGTGTGGACTCGGGAGCTTGCACGTCTCCGCAGTAAAGCAAGGTCACACTACCCATGGATATACTTCTGTTGTCCCGCTGGTGACAAACAGCGGTCTGTTCGAGTGCCTGGAACTTTGACTCGCTCGATCGCGGCGTCCTGGATCGGCCCGCACTACCGAGTTTGCTGGTGTCTCTCACGGCATCAATCCGGACCCTGATCCTTCACGAACACATCGCGCCTCGATCTGTCTGTGGAACATGACTGAATAGATCTGTAGCACCATGGCTCCCTGCCCACTGACCGTCCAAACATGCACAATTTGTCCTTGCCTCTTCTTCCACCTTTTTCCCATTTCTTTTCCTCTCCTCCTGTTCATTTGTACTCGTATTTCGCTCTCTTTCCAATCAACCGACATCCAAATTGCTTTATCGTACCGTGCGCACGCACAGCCAAACACGCCACCAAGCAACGCACGGGCACCGTAGCGCATTGCCAGAAGAACCACACATGGCGAGGCGGGAGGGAAGCACGGCGCTAAGCTTCTTTGCTCCTCGAAGACTCCTGTACCACCTAACACCCGCACGACCCCGGGTTGGCCTCGAAGGCAGACCCCTGGCTTAGATACACAATTAAGACACATTCAGGGTCCAAACAGGAAGGCGCGACCTGCGCATTGAGCGGGGAGGGGTGCACGGCGCCGGGAAGCAGTGCTTTCGAACGGTTGCATGTGAGGCGGTTAAGGCCCTGGTCGCACGAAGAGAGGGAATGCAATTGTGCGATCGATATGTGAGAGTGAGTGAGTGGGCAAGAGCGTGATTGACTGATTAATCGCTGGGCAGGGTGCAGAATGGCGTTTCTGTCTGCCGGCCTGAACACCAACAACATCACCACGGTCCCAAACGAACGAACCTACCCCTCCAACTACCCCCCATCTCATCGCCATGCCCACCCCGCCTTCGCCTCACCGCTTCTCCCTCTGTCACCATCCTCCCCATCCTCCTCCCTCTTTCTCTCACCCTCATTTCCTCCGCGCCACCACACCTCGCCCGCCGAGAACGCCGCTTTTCCACCAGAACGCCACGCCCAAGCCCTGAGCAACACGACACCGCCGTGTGTATTGTATCTCTCTTGGCTTTCGTCCCTCAGCACCATCCCTCAGCACCAAGGCAGCGACCAGAGCAGAGCAGAGCAGAGCATGCGTCATCGCCGCCCCAACACCCACAACCTCCCGTCCCTCCCCGCCTTATCCGCTTCACCCCCGTCTTGACTTGTTCTGCCTGCCTTGCCACCTTGCCATGCCATGTCATTCTCTGCCATGTCATTTTCTGGCCGCTCGCCCGCCCGCTTCCGTCGCCGTGCCGTGCCGTGCCGCCAATTCCCGGCCCGTCAAGCTTGTGCCAGCTCCGGCTGCTTGACATTGACAGGTTAGGTCGTGTGGGCTGTGTGAGCTGTGGGATCGGGTTCGCTCGCTGTCTGGGTCTTTGATGGCGCTGTTGGGGGTGGGTTGGCGTGTGTGGTGAGTGGTGAGTGGTGTGTGTAGATTGTTGTGTGGTAAGAGAGCGCTGTTTTAACGGATGGGAGTGGTATGTTGAAGCGGGTTTTTGGGTTGCTATGTGGTCTACTGCTGCATTTCTACATACCTACCTACCAACTTATCTCTGTATCTACCTACACAGTCCACAAAGCCTGATTGATACCCGCGTAGCATCCACTGTTCACAGCGCCCTCTCTTGCACATAACGATAAATGCACACGAATTCCCACGAAAACCCCAGTCACGTATATGCATAAACGCCTCTTTTATGGTTGGGGGCTGCTGACTGGCTTGATCGCTGTAACTAGTCCTTCTGTCTGGGGTTCTAGAGGAAACGCATACGCACACACCTTTAAAATCTCAGCCCTTCTGCACGCCTACTCACCCACTCTCCCACTTCCTGAAAGCTGGCTCAGCTGTAGGCAGGCATACAGTGGCAGACAGACAGACAAGTCCGCTATGCACACAGCACTGCACTGCACCAAACCGCAAAATAGTGTCCCACCCATCCACACACGCGCCCCTACTCTGTCTCGACGCAGAAACGACACGGCACAGCCCGCCATCACAGCAGCAAGAAACAGCTCCCTGCATACACAGCCAGCCCCAGCTTAGGAGTAGAGTGACGCCTGCACTGTTCCCGTCGCCGCCCCTGCCGGAGCCGAGGTAGGTTCATGCCACATGCCTCCGTCCATCAGGCCGCGCGGCTGGGCGTTTAGACGTACGTACGTGGACGCAGACATAGCCAACGGAACGCGTGCCCCTGCGCAGAAACTCAGTGACGGGAAAGGGGCGCCCGGCGAGGTAGCCGCAATAGCAATAACGGCAAAGGCGGCAGCGGCAAAGGCGGCAGTAGCGCGCTGGCTTTCGTTCGCGCAAGCGGGCACTGGCTGCGTCGATGACGTTATGCCGTGCCTACTCGTACGAGTACATACGAGTACTCTACGGCTTACGGGTGCGGTTTGGTTATGATAGGCTCGGGGGCGGGAGACGGGGAGTGTGTGCGCGTACGCGTATGTATATACTCTACACGTCCTGGGAGGGGGATAGTTCTCATTAGTGCCTCTGTGCAGAGGGACTGAGTGCCGTAAAGAGTATGCAGTTCTGTGCGTGCTCTTTGGAGCTGCGCATCTGCGGTCTAGCAAGCTAAGACGTGAGTTGAGAGGAGGTGAGCAACGGCGAGCTGCAAACCCGCTTGTCAGCTTAGAGCATTCAGCTTCCTCGTTCGATCTGCCCGATCGCGCGGCTTGCATGCATATGTACATATGTAGGAACCACGGTTCGCGTCGCCGGTCCGGCCCTCGCGGCGCTCACTGTACGTGCAGGTAGCTGGGTATCTCACATTGCGGGCTTGCGCCATCGGGCGCGGGAGCGGCGTGCGTGTGCTGCTTGGGTAGGCGCGGGACGCGTGGGCGCCGTCGGAGGCGTGTTTGTTCGTGGGTGGTGTTTCTTGTGGGACGGGCGGGCGGAAGTGGCTTGTTGGTGTTTCTGTGGGGCTTGGTTCGTTCTATTGTGGCGGCTTTTGGCGTGGAGTTGCGGATGGGTGCGGATTTGTTGTGCGTGGTTGGATAGAGTGGGTTAAGGGGGTGGGATCAAGGCGGTTGCTGTATATGAGGAGCGGTTTGGCTTTATGAAGAGGCTGTTTTGGCATCTGTAGGTCATTGCTGGAGTATATAAGAGTTTAAATGTCGACTGGAGGAAATTAATTCCTACAGCCATAAAAATTAACTCGACAAGAGTATTAACCCCACCAGAAGATATATGCTCCAGCTGAATACACGTACATCTGGAGCTTTACCGCAAACCAGCCACGATTAATTCGATGCCTTAGATCCAGCTGTCTGGTTCAACTTTGGTTCGCGTGCTGGAGTACATGGCACCGTCGTGTCTTACACGCACCAGGGCTCGTGCGTGCTCGATTATGGCAAGTTTCGTTTCAGTTTTGAACGGTACGATGGCTTCATGACCCGTTGTTTGCAGCCAGCACGATTGATCTCCCAGCCATTCAGGCTCAACGCCTTCTGATTTCAGCCGATGACTGCAACACTATTGGCTCGCATTGCGCGATATGACCCCTCTTGCATTAGTTATTGTTAGCATTCCGCGCAAACAACGAACGACTATGATGGCATAACCGCAGTGTCGCCTCATGTCTTGCCGCATGATTGTCTCCCAGCTTTTATTAGGTACTTGCCCATACTGTTTTAAGGGGGAGTGGCAAACGTCTATCTCACACTTACTTTCAATAGGCAAAAGGACAGCGAAAAGCCCCTTGCTTCGATTCGGCCGAGATATCAAAGCTCAGCACAGGTGCTTACAGCAACCACTCATCTGAGATACGCAGGCCGATTCTTCAATGAACTGAAGTTCTGATGGACCTGAACTGTTCTCCCTCGCCACGCAGTGTAACGAGCATTGTGTTGAGACAACGTATAAGGCGGTCCCGGCTGGTCGCCTAAAAATGAATCACACATTCATCGTCGCGAAGGTTCCTAAACAAAACTCTCCGATGTTATACTCACCGAAGAATACCAAGCCCGAGGCTATGGGGGTTATCAAGGTCGACTGGCAGGCGCTGACGCCGACAATAGTATTAACAACGTTGGCGTTGGTGGCAGTTGCACTAAGATTCTATACCCGAGCAGTGTTGGCAAGAAGGGTAATGGTGGAGGATTGGTGCATACTGTTTTCGCTGGTAAGTTTGCACTCCGATTTTTCGTTTAGACGACTGAATGCTGAGTTCGTGATTAACAGACATTGTCTATCGCAATGGCGTCTCTCATTAGCGTCGAATTTCACGTCGCAACGGCAGGATGGGAAACTGAGAAAGCTGCTCTTGCGGTACTCTCGAAGGTATGAGCTTTGCTTGCGTTAGTTGCAGCTTCAGAGTTAACTTTAGCACAGCTCATCCTCACAAGTAACGTCTTGTATCAGACGCTAGTCAATGTCACGAAGACCGCCTTCGTCTTGCAGTACCTTCGCATCTTCCAATATCGACTGTCCAAAATTTTCTGCATTGTCTTGCTCATTATCCTGCTGGGGGCTGCATGCTGGGGTGTTTTCGGAAGCATATTTATCTGTCGTCCTTTCTTCAAGTACTGGAAGCCTGGAGTCGAAGGAAGGTGCATGAACATCAACTCGTACTGGCTGTCCACTGCCTGCATCGGTGTAATCATGGATTTTGTCGTCTGGTTCTATCCCATGCCATTGATCTCGAGCCTACGTCTACCAATGAGACAAAAGGCTAGTGTCATGGGGGTCTTCGCGCTTGGTGGTTTGTAAGTTCCTGCTATAATGATTGATAAGCAGGCAAAAAGCTGACTGTGGGTCGCAGCGTCTGCATCGTGAGCATTCTACGGCTCGCCCTTGTCCAGATATATGCTGCTAAGCAACAGACAGAGAGTCAGCAACCCGTAACTCACCGGTTATTTTAAAATGCATGCTGATCTTGAATTCGCAGAATCGGGCGCCACTCTAATCGTGTGGTCGGCAGTCGAGGCAAATGTCGGGATCATCTGCGCTTCTCTCATGGCCTTGAAGCCGCTGTTGGCTAAGTTTTTCCCCAGGTTTCTTGATGTGAGAAGATCGTCCAAAAAACACCTCAAACTACGCACCATGTCTCAGCAAGACAGTTGCGGATTTTGGGGCCATACTTGCGACACAAGATGCGCGGCTTCGAGTCGGGACAGTCGGGTGCCGCCGCCTGCTGCGGTGGAGAGTATTTTGATCACTAGGAACACTCTTCTGAGAGAGGATATTAGCAGAGAGGATATTGAGTTTTTGAAGAGACAAGACACTATGCTGGAAGAAGGGTCAGAGGATCATGTGCGGGGTTTGACGCTTGGTCCGTTCTTGTCAGAGAACGGTTCAAGTACGGTATGAGGGGAGGAGCTGCATTCAATACGTAAACCGATGAAGACTGATTTCGACCGCGCCTCTCTCTGAATAGTTTGGTTATCCACGAATAGTCTGCTCACCCATGTGAAGTTAAAGCTGCTTAGGTATATGACTTACTTTTGTATCCTCATAAATACACTCTTCCGTAACCCTGTAAAGAGCCTTAGGGCAAATTCAGAGCTACTCGTAACTACGCAAAGAGCACTCGGTAAGTAAGTATAGCGAGCCCAGTCTGATAGGCGGTTAAGAGGTGGGTAAACTAGCTAAGTGAGTGGACGAATCATCCGGAGCGGAATGGAAAGTCGAAAAAGGAAACCAGAGCTGTGCTCCGCTACGGTAGTTCACCGTATTTGCGAATAGTGAAAAGTCATAGTTGATGATGGAGTTTGTGGAGCGATGGAATCGCTGGGCGGGAGAGCAACAGACGACCCGTGACGCCACAACCGCACGCGCCAACGGCGACGCCATCCAACGCGCTTTCCGTCGTCACAGCTCCACATGCGCCGGCAAATCCATTGCTCGTCAGCGACAACACCCGCAATGATCCACGACTGTTGCACCGCCTAGCACTCCTTACCCCCTTCACAATGGCGGCCGCCCAGCCCGAGCGCATCCCAATCGCCACTCTGCATCCGAAGCTTCCTGCACCCGCCTCAAAGTCCATAACCGCCATTGTCACTCTCCTCTGGCCGTACTCGTCGTCAACTCGGACATGCGCCCTCCTGCTCGCCGAACCCGACTTCCGCCTTCGTCGCCGCCGCGGCCAGGTCCGCGTTCAACTATTCGGAGAGGCAGCGCACGCCGTCGCAACGAGCGGCGTTGGCATCGGCGATGAGGTCGTGCTGCGCCTCACGGGTGCGGAGTGGCTGCGCGTACAGGGAGAGGAGGATGGAGTTGTGACAACACCGGGCAAGAGCGTTGAGTGGGAGCTGGGGTTCCGCCGGCGGCTAGGCATGCGTGTCACACGCGACGGACAGAACCTGGCACATCTTGATGTCAGTAGCGGGACCCCGGAGCCGGAAGGCGAGCAGGATGAGGAGTCGGCTTTCGAAGACTCGCCGCTTGTGGCGCGGCTGAGTGCAAACGGTTTCCAGAGCGCCGTGTGGTCGTCGCCGGCATTTCTCAAGCGAGCCCGTCTCTCGCTGGATCAGCTGGATCGAAGCTTTGGGTCTGGGTCAGATTTGTTTGCGGAAGAAGACGGATACGTTGAAGGCAAGGGCAGGAAGCGGCGTAGGAAATCGTTCAAGGACATCAATGTGTGGACCTATACTACAAGAACGCCTTCGCCCGAAAAGACCGATGCTATATCTGTGGATGACGAAACAGCGATTACGCCACAAGAAGAGATTTCTGTGGCTCAGCAGGCTACCCCACTTTCAGAGACACCTGTCTCTGCTGAGACATCCTTTGCCGAAGCCACCGCCGAAGATGAAGAAAGCCTCGTGCCCGAGCCGTCGGAAGCCCCTAAACATCCCGAACCCGTTGATCGTGAAGAGGCCCTGGAAAGGAAACTCGATGAACCCAAGACCATGCAAGAGGAGCGGCAGGCATTGGAAGATGCCATCACTCAGGAATATCTCGTCGAAACCCATGAGCATGAAGCCACGAGTGGAGACATCAGTGAGGACACGGACGTTGCTGAGCCCGAAGACCGGTTGGATGCGTCTTACTCATTGAAAGATGTCGAGCTGGTTCAGGGGGATGACTATCACTCAGTCGAGCAAGAAGAGGAATCCATTGACAATGAACGGACTGAAGGTGAATCCGTCTTCTCAGATGCACCTAAGTCTTCTGAGTTATTAGCAGGGGGAAGTCCTTCCGGGGTACCACTACAGGGTAAAGACTCCGCTAAGGAGGCAGACTCTGAGCGGGAAGAGGATGTCGAAGATGCTGAATCTAACGTCGAGACTGCTGAAGTTTCTTCCAGAGAAGCTTCTGAAGAGCCAGACCTGAGTCAACAAGGTAAGCCTTCAACTGGTGACGGACGAAAAGACGCCGGTAAGGCAATAAGCGTGAGCAAGGCGAAATCGCCGGACACAGGAGCCGAAGTGGAAGCAGGACCAAAAATTTCTGAGCAAATTTCTGCTACTAATCAGGAAGCATCAAAACTGATGGATCAGCCTACGATTCCGATGCTCCCTCCAGCCTTGCCATACTTGCAGGCGCAACTGGCCGCTAGCTCATCATCAAGGGAACCAGCCATTGCTGTTCACGCTCCTGAGACGCCTCAGCTGCAACCCGTGACATCCTCTACCCTGCCGCTGCCTTCACCATTTCCTGAGACGACTGAAGCCACTGCAACCTCTTACATGGACTCGCGCCCGTCTATAGCTTTAGAGCCATCTACTGCGGATATCCAGGAAGCACAGCATGCTGGCGGGAAGCAATCGACTGTTGCGCAACTGGAGGTTCCAAAGACTTCTCAGATAGATTTTCGACTCGCGGGTGTTGAGGGACAACAAAAAGCCTCCATGAAAGCGGATCAAGGCGTCGAGCCTCATAGCCAGTCGGACTTTGACGACAGATTTCCTTTCGGACTTGATGGGGCTTCCGCTGCTCCGAGGCCAAAGTTGGGACCAATCACAAAATCTGTGGAAGTCATCGACTTGCAAGACTCGCAATTGGATATGACGCAGCCTGCTCCTCCCCCTGTTGTTGAGGAAAAGGAGCTTGTTCCCACGAGTAAGGCAGAGGAACAGAAGGTCCCAGCAGATCCTTCCTTGGCCAGACAAGCAATTACTCCACAGCCAGCGCCTACGCCAGTGGTCGAAATGCTTGCAGAAAAGACGAGCAGTGATGCAGAACTCCTTGACGATACGAGATCAGTGGCAACAGGCAATGCCAATCAAGATCAAATGGACCATTTCCAATCTAGTATCGACGAGGCGACTCAACAGCAAGCTTCGCAAAAGTTACAGCAAGCCGTTGAAGAAACGAAGACGCCTCCTGCTGAGGACCTTGAGAAAGAGGGTGAGTCCAAGCCTTCATCCGATCAAATCAAGGAAGCGGAAAGACGCAAAGGTGTTCAGGAGGAAACCCAGACGCCGTCATCTCCTTTGGAGCCATCTGCGCCAGTGCAAACACAGGAAGACGTCTCAGAACCGGAGTCATCACAGCTTTTGGAAAGCTCTGCACCACAAGGACCGATGTCGTATGGCCAAGAGTCTTACGTGCCTTCATGGGAAGACGAGGATACGATGATGACGGAGCCTGAGGCTGAACCCTCAGAACTTCCGGGGCCTGCTGCCGTACCACAGGAGCGGGATGAAAGCCGGGTCCCTGATGTCGGTGCTAGGCCTTCGGCGGACGTTCCGGTCGCGAGTAAAGAGCAGGCTCCGCAAATTGTCGATCTAGGCAGCGAGACCGACAGCGAGGATGAGTCTATGGTGGATGTGTCTGCGGTTAGGGAGGAGTCGGTCGCTCCGGTCAGAGATGAGGAGGTGACTGGGCGTGGGCGGACGATTGAGTCTGTTCAGACGGCTGAGCCTGTGCGGAAAACCGAACGTGTCCAGACAGCCGAGTCTGTTGAGACAGCCGAGCCTGTTCAGACAATTGAGCCTGTCCAGGATAGTCAAATCCAGCCAGCTGCCGAAACAAGAGGCTCCAGCTCCGAATACCATGTCCTTAGCTCGTCGCCTTTGACTGCAACTGAGCGACGGTCTGCAGAGGAGATTGAGCACCTTGACCTTTCTCAGGTCGAGCCGGACTACATTTCTTACACTCCCTCGCAGACACAAACTCGAGCTGCGCCTACTTCCTCTGGAGTGGCACAGAGAGTGTTGGCCCGACGTCGCCGGACGAAAGTCAAGGACTCCGAGGACAGCTACAACTCAGAGCAGTCCATATCCACCATTGTGGAGTCGTCTTCACCAGCACCCGAAACCATTCCCGAGGAGGAATTTGAACCTTCCGCGCTCGAGCCCAGCCAGATCCTTGGCGAGCCTTCACAAACCACTCCGCCGCCCCAGCACGCCTCACGGCGGACGCCTGAGCCTCCTTCAGTCAGCCCAGTGACACCGGTCCGGCAGAAAGCGCCATCCCCGTCGCGATCTCCGGTGGGACATACGCCGGAGATGGACCCGCAGGAAGTCCAGAACAGGAGGCTCGAGAGCCAGCTGCGCGATAGTTATCCTGAGCTGGTGGAACCACTGCCTGTCCATCCGTCGACCTTGCCGGAGCATGCGGTTCCGATGCATTCATCGATGCTAAGGGACGAGTCAAGCTTGATGCGGGCGCTGAGGACTACGCAACCCCAGCCCTCTGCTTTTGAGGAGTCGGTGAGGGCTGGTGGGAAAGAGGCTCAGGTCGAGACTCAAGGTGAGACTCAGGATTCTAAGGCAGCGGAGACTCAGGTCTCCACCCAAGCAGAGACTCGGGACGAGACTCAAGACGAGACTCAAGTCACTCCTAAAGCCAAGTCCCAGAAGGCAGTCGCAGATCACGAGGTCGACGAAATGGAAATTGTCCATTCTTCACCTCCGGCGCAACCTTCACTCGCTACACGTCACTTCCAGTCGGTGCAGCAAACGCAACCCATCACGCCCGAGGCTAGCCAACAGACCTCTCAGGTCCAGGAAACGTCCAAACCAACGGCGGCTGACAGCATTGCGCCGCCGACACCAGAGCTCACTCAGAAAACTGGTTCGTTTGCCAAAAGCGATTCGCAAACAACTGTCGTGCCTGTTGAGCAACATAAGCCTTCTGAAGTCACCACACAAGACAAGACCGTCGCTCCTCGTCCAGCAGCTCCAGAAGCAGCCAAATTCCCACAAGCAGTCGCTGAGCAACAGACGCCAGCCAAGAAAGCGGTGCTTCACTTCGACAGCCCCACGCTCTTTGGTACCCCCGCCAAAGTCACGGTTCCTCGTCCAGCTGCCCCAGAAGCGGCCAAAGCCTCACAGGCAGCCGTCGAGCAGCAAACACCAGCCAAGAAACCGGCATCGCAATTCGAGAGCCCAACCCTGTTCGGCACCATGACGCCAAGCAAAGGCCTGGCAACGCACCCTAGCACAACGCCCAAAGACGCGCCTCCCTCTCTCTTCAGCTTTAGCAAACCGCTCACACGACCTCTACAAAGCCAACTCGCAACGCAGAGCCAAAGCCAAGGCATCCGCACCGCGCTCTCATACTACACGCCGTTGTCCCAGGTTCCATCGTTTTTGAACTCTCAGGCCTCGACGCTCGACGTGCTGGCCGTGTGCACGCGCGCCGCAAAACCGCCCACGCGTGCGTCAGCTGGCCCGAAAGACTACTTTACGCTTTTCCGCGTGGCGGACACGAGTTTGACCAAGGGCGAAGAGGTGCGGGTGCAGGTGTTTCGGCCGTGGAAGGCGGCGCTGCCCGAGGTGGAGGCGGGGGACGCGGTGCTCTTGCGCGGGTTTGGCGTCAAGAGCTTCAAGGGCGGGGCGGGGCTTGTGAGCGGCGAGGCGGCCGCGTGGTGTGTGTGGCGGTATGGGAAGGCTCGGGAGCGCAAGATGGACTTTTCGCAGAGTCTGGGGCCGGGGTCGGGGGTCGCTGCTAAGGGACTGGATTATGATGGCATTGGCGGGGAAGCCAAAGAGACGCGCCGCAGGAAGAGACATAGTACTGGCGGCGCGTTGGGCGCGGGTTCGAGCTGGGGCTTCGGCTCGGCGTCCGAAAAGCCGATTTGGGCGGACCGCACGAGCGGGCTTTGGGGCGATGCTACGGGCGATGCGAAGGGAGAGAGCGGCAGCAGCAGCAGCAGCAGCAGCAGCGGGGATGAGGACAATGGAAGTGGCAGTGGTAGCGAGGGCGATGCTGGGGAGCGTGGTGGCTTGCAAGTAAAGACGCGTCGTCGCCAGCGTGTGCCGCGCGAGGAATGCCATGGGCCGCCGGTGGAGGTTGGGGAAGAGGAGAGGGCGCTGGTGGGGGGGTTAAGGGCGTGGTGGCTTGATTCTTCGAAGGATGGGAATTCGCAGCATGGGGATGGGGAGGGTGTGAAGGGGGAGGAGTGAGCAGTGAGCTGCGGGGGTTTTGTACATAGGTATCTGGTGCGTGGTTGGTATGGTTAGTGTGGTTAATCGAGGGGTATTTGGGGATATGGACCGAACGCTTTCCTCTTGCAAGATGCTTGGGTATTAAGCTGGTTGGTATCATATCATGGGCTTTTAGTGACGAATCACTAAATTATAGAGATGAGATCACTTAACGCAAATCAAACGAATGGATGCTCGCAAACGAAACCAGCAGACCCAAAATAAAAAGCCATAACCTCATTACCGCACACCCACATCAACCGCCCCTCCCCACCTATACAACCTCCAAGTCCGCCACCTCGCCATACCCATTATACGCGACGCCTCTCAGATTCCACTGCGCAAGCGGCTGCTGCACATTCCCCGCGCGATCCGTAGCGCGACTTAGAATCCTCTTCCCCTTCCCAGCCGCGACGGCCAGCCTCGCCTCCCACAGACACCACGCCCACTTCTCGCCCTTGCCATCCAGCAGCCTCGCCTCGACCCACTCCTTCCCATCCGCACTAACCTCGACCTTGACGACCGGCCCGCCCATCCCGGCAGGCAGCGCGTAGCCCCTGACCAGGACCGTGCCGAGCGCATCCCTGCTCACGCGGCTGCCAGCACCAGGCACGCCGATGACGCTGTTCACAGGCATATCCTGCAGCGCGGGGACTTTGTCCCAGAAGCGGGCCGCGGCCTCGGTCGAGTCCGCCTCGGGCGGGAGGATCTTGTAGTCGCGCTGCTGGTAAAAATTGCTCGACTCCTGCGGCTGCACCGTCACGCGATCGAGCCACTTGACGCAGCGGGCGCCGGCGATGCCGGGCGCGATGGCGCGGACGGGGCAGCCGTGGTTGGGGGTTAGGGGGGCGGCGTTCATGTCGAGGGCGAGGAGGACGTCGGCGGCGGGGTCGAGCGCCCGCGCCAGCGGGATGCTGCTGCCGTACCAGGACGCTTCTTGGCAGGGGTTGCTGTGGCAGGCGAAGGCGACGTGCGCGCTGGCTTGCGCGGCGCTGGGGAGCGCGATGCCGGCTTGCGCGAGAACGTCGCGTAGTAACGGACCCCGCCAGGAACAGTTCATTACGGCGCCGTCGGCCCAGTCGATCCCTTGCACTTCTTTGAGCGTCGTTCGCATCGTGTGCCGTCGGTTGCCGGCGCATTGGAGCGCGCATACTACGCTGTGTTGGGGGAGGGATTGCAGGTCCAAGAGGGTGAGGGACAGCTCGTTTTTGACGGCGCCGTCGATCCGGACGCGGTGTTTTGTGGGGTCGATGTGGGGGATTGCTCTGCAAGATGTTAGCTGCTGGTGATAGTTAAGATGAGAAGAGAGTGGGGTGTTCTACCCGTGGTTGCGGTCGTAGCCATCATCCTTTGTGAGAAAGCTACATCCAGCGGCAGTTACGTCAGCTCATGAGATCGAAGGGCTAGAACAAAAGATATAGACAAGAGAAAGACACAGCAGAAAGGCCGGACCGCGGCTCCCTGTCTTCCGCATACCTAGAAATCAGCTTTTCGAGCGGAGGCTCGCGGTTAAGAGGTTCCTCAGCCGAATACTCAAACTACTCAATCGGGCATGTCAGCGGAGCCATTTTACCCAAATAGGAAAGTTGTAGAGCGCTTTGAAACCGCACCTTGACCATATTGTCGTAGGGTGTTGTCCGTGCTTGGGATTGCGTGCTCGCGCGTGATGCAAGAAAAAGACGTGGATGATTCAGCCGCGCGGGGTAGTCCGGGACCAATCAGTGAAGCAAGTTGTAAAGGTACAAGAGATGCCGGGATGAGCTGCAAATCGTCTTAAAGAGCTGCTTGTTATAATGCTCAACGTCATCTGGCACGTGCGCGTTTACCTATTTTAGGTCCGACTGACTGCTACCCGGACGGGACTCATGACTGGGAGATATCAAGGTCATACCCACTGCACTCACGCGCATAGTTCATCTTTCAGCTCGCGAAAGTCCAAGGACATAGTAAGCAGCTGAAGCCGGGTCAGCTAATGCTCTGTCTCATGCAGAAACATGTATAAGGGATCATGTATAAGGGATCATGCAGACGCAAGTGTGTAGGAGTATTATGTCCACGCGTAGACATGTCCGCTGAGTATTGACAGCATCGGATTGCCTGCAAGATGAGTTCTCGCCTGGAGCTAGACGGCGCACCTACGCGGCGAGCAGAAGCAAGCAGGCGTTTGATGACTGAAGTTCCGCGACTTAGTGAAAAGCCTCCACTGCCTTTGGAAAAATCCAGCACCAAAAGCAGAAGCCACGACAACACCATCACCAACTCAGTGCGAACAGAAAGAGAGCCTAGATAAAAGCCCAACTAAAACGCGAGCATTCCACATGTATAGGCGTGCAAATGACATACATGTATACGAAACCTCCCTTGCACAACTTCGTGCCGTCGCAGCCTGCCCGCCAGCGACATTTTCGCGTCACCCAGTCGAATCATCTCTGCCCAGGAACGCCAGCCCACCCAGATCTATCACGCGGTATATGTATTAACTTTCAATTTAATTGTGGACAAGAGTCCAGAAATGAGACGGCCCGTAATGACTGGTCCGTGGAGGAATGGCTTGAAAGCGAATGACTCGAAAATGAGCGGCCTATTCCATGCCGACAAACTTGAACCAGTTCGGCCGGCAGTCTTCCTTGTTGAGCCAGGCCTCGCCGTCGGTGAACTTGCCGGCCGTGCAGCCCTTGCATTTGGGCGACGTGGGGCAGTTGAAGAAAGGGATGTGCTGGTAACCGATGTCGCGGAACCTGCAGGTAGCAAGGTTAGCACTGTGTCTGGGATTGATAGGGGAAGCCAACATACCAATGAATCTTGCTCTTGTCTTCAAAGAGACCGAGCGCGATGGAGTGAACGGGAGCATCGCCCCAGCGTTCGTAGAAGAAGCCGCCAGCCCGGTCAAGGTGCTGGAAGTAATCCTCGTACTCCTTTGAGCGCCAGAAGTTCATGTCACCAATCTCAAAGTTGGACCAGAAGTGGCAGGTGGAGTAGCCATTGGCGAGCAGGTTGTGCTGCTGGCGACGCTTGCTGTCGGTCAACCAGTCCATGGCGTTGTTCTTGTGCAGGTAGCTCGAGTGCTCGTCGCTCGCGATGAACTTGAGCGTCTCGGGCCACAGCGATGTCACGCTCTGCGGCGAATCGTACAGATTGATCGTAAAGCCGTACGTCTTGTTGTGGTCCTCCATCCACCGGAATACGTCGTAGTCGATGTCGCAGAAGAAGTGGACGTGCGGCTCGACACGCCAGTAGTAGCGGTACTTTTCCAGCGCCGGGTGCTTGTAGAACATGCCGCTGTTCCAACGACACATCTTGTGATAGGAGAGCTTGTTCGCATACTGGACGTCTTGCTCCTCCAGGACGTGGACTGATTCCTCATACAGGTCCATGTTGATCCATGACGGCACGTCCCAGTGCTCTTTGGGTACGAGCTCTGTCGGCGCATTAGCAGCTGGGCATATGCGTCGCGCCAAACCAAAAGATGGCCCTACCGTATCGCACCTCCGCTTTCGTGGCCGCCCGCGTCTTCCGCTTGAATTCATCGGTAAAAGGCACATCATTGAAGAAGGTCCATGGGTAGTTGAACTTGCTGTTCCAGGTGCGCTCCAGATCCCGCATTGACTGCAGCAGCTCCTCAATCTCCTCGTTTCGGACCAGGCTTATGATGGTGGCATTGATGCGATCGGAGTTGGGGTTATCGGGCGCATAGTTGTTGCCCTCGACACGACGCAGCGGCTCTGCCGGTTCACCTGAGGCTACGGGCTGTCAGCATGGGCAAGGCGGGGGCGGAAGGCTGGTTGCGCTCACGGTCAGTCTGCGGGTCCTTGTCCCAATTGTCGACCTTAGATTCGGGCACAGCTATGGTCGCAGGCGACCGGAACAGCTCGTAGAAAACGAAGATGAGTAGGAAAGTCGCAAGCACGGCAAGCCCGCGCATCGCTCGGGGCACCGCCATGATGGATTGAGGGATTGCAGACGGAGAGAGCGCCGCGTAAACGTCGTCGCGTACTCCTTCGATGCCTGGTGGCCAGGCGGCGTACGTCCTAGATCCAGATCCTTGCAGGGATCATCTGGCCGGGGTTTTGCCGCGCTCGGCCTCGCCCTCGTCGTCCGGCGCGTCTCCCCGAACTCTCGCGTTGGCCAACAAAAGATGTAGATGACCACGCCGCCATGGCGCACTCGGCCACCATAACCGGCCTCGCCGCCGACCTGATCACCAGCTTCGCCGGCCAGTCCGTGACGGTACGTATGCTCGCGTCCCGTGACCCAGCTCTGGCTCATCCCTCCAGAACGACTCGCGCAAGTTCAGAAGAACCAAAGATGCCGTGGCGCGAGGCCTTCGCGCCCAGCAATGGACGCGCACGAACCAGTTTGACGTGCAGGAGAGCTATGAAGGCTTGGTGGAGAAGTTCTTCGTCTTGAACCGCAGCGACCTTGCCGAAGCTCTGGAGGTTCGTCTGAAAGAAATCGAGAGAACACCTGGAAGATGGACCCCGGAGATACTCTCTCTTTTCCTGCACCTGTCGGATAATGCTGTAGAGAAAGCCAGCGTCGAAAATCTCGAGTTGTTGAAACCGCCGGAGCCGCCTCCGTCGCTAACGTGGGCGGAGATTATCGCCGACGACCCTCTGGATGAAGAGGGTGTCTGGGACGATATCGACTATGCTGCCGAGTCCTCCGAAGAGGAGCGGCAGCCTAAGAGAAAGCGCGCTGCCACCACCAGAGAACCCTCACCACCAACAACTGAAGAGGATGAAGAAGACGACTTCGTAGCAGTCGCCGAGACTTTCCTCCTCCCATCGAGGCCCTCGACGCTCGAAGAGGTTTCTGAATCCCAATTCTGGCGCAAAGAAAAAGACAAAACCGAGCCTACAGAAAAAGACATTAAACAGAGTCCTGGGGGAAGGCAAACGTCCCAAATTACTGAACTCCAAGCCATTCGCGAGACATTATTTATGCTTGCTGGGCTACCCACGTCACTGTACCGGTTGGATAAGAAAACAGCACATGTTGACTGCAATGACCGTTTCATTCTTACGCACGCCATGATTCCAACCTGGAAGAATCAACTACGGGAACTTGCCAGCATCGGTGACGGTCTGCTTGAACTTCGATCGTGGACAAGCGGTAGGCAATCCGTCGCGCTCCTACAGACATTTCAGGCAGCTGTAGTAGAAGAGATAGGTCAATTTGACAAATATCTCGCTCAGCTCCAAGGCTGCTATTTGGGTACGTCGCAACCCGTGGCAGTCAGCCTTACCGCGGTTATGGTGAAGGTACAACAACGAGCCGAACTACTGTTACGACTCAAGGACCTAATTATGACGGCTTCACAATCTGACGGCCCGTTTACTTTCATTGAAGCGCTGTACAATCAGATCAACCTGTCACAAGTCGTCAATGAACCATGCTTGTTCCAGACTTTGGGCAGAATATTCTTTCAGTGCTTACAAACCTACCTGAAGCCCATTAGAGAATGGATGGAACAAGGAGAACTTGGCCTCGACGATCAAATATTTTTTGTGGGCGTGGCAGACAAGAGCAGCGAAGCAGCGTCGTTGTGGCACGACCAATACGTCTTGCGGCATGACAGCGGCGGAGAATTGCATGCCCCCAGCTTTTTGCATCCAGCAGCGAAGAAAATATTCAATTCGGGGAAAAGCGTCGTCTTTCTGAAGGAATTGGAAAGACACGACATAGCAGCCTCGTCGATTGAGACTGAGCCATGTTTGGACCTCGAAGCAGTCTGCGGCGGAGTTGGAGTTCCTTTGGCGCCGTTCTCAGAGCTGTTCAACTTGGCTTTTGAGGATTGGATTAGGAGCAAATACACACTTGCCTCGACTGTCTTGCGCCAGCATCTTTATAGCGGGCTTTGGCAGTCACTCGATGCTCTAGAGTTTATCTACTTTTCTAGAGATGGCTCGCTCATGCAAAGCTTTGCGGATATGGTCTTTGAGAAACTGGACCGCGGGCGGACTGGCTGGAATGACCGATATCTCTTAACAGAGATAGCGCGAAGTGTCTATAGCGTTGTGCCCTCGGTCAATGCCGACAGACTGGTCGTCCGGCCAGTAGCAACAAAACAAAAAGGACGGACCGTCAAGGCCCTAGGCAGCATCGCCGTCGACTACATCGTAAGCATCCAAACCCCCCATACCCGGAATCACACTGACCGCACCAGCTCCCCTGGTCCATTCTCAACGTAGTCCAACGCAGCTCAACCCCCACCTACCAACGCATCAGCACGCTGCTGCTGCAAGTCTACCGGGCGCGCTACCTGCTGCGGAGCACGCAGCTCTGGCACAGCGGCACGCCGCAGCACGCACAAGCGCAGTACTACCTGCGGCACCGGCTCCTCTGGTTCGCCGACATGCTGCACGGCTACCTCACCGAGACGGTTCTGTGGACCGCAACCACCGCGCTCCGCAAAGCCCTCGCCGACGCAGAGGACATCGACGTCATGGCCGCCCTGCATGCAAACCACGTCCACCTGCTCGACCGCCAGTGCCTGCTCACGCCGCAGCTGCGCCCGATCCTGCAGGCCGTGCTCGCCCTGCTCGACCTGAGCGTGTTCTTCACCGACGCGCTGGCGGCACTGAGCGGCGAGGGGAGTCTTAACGTGCACGCGCGGCGCGAGACGACGCCGCGCAGCGGCGGGGGTGGTGGTGGCGGTGGCAGCGACAGCGGCACGCGGCGTCGGCCGGCGGGCTCGGGCGAGGACACGGACGAGGACACGGACGAGGATGAAAACGAGGCTGAGGATGGGGACGAGGATGCTGACGCCGGCAAAGAGCGCGCGAGGCGCGCGACTAGCTCCGAGAGCGCGGAGGCGGCGCGGCCGGAGAGCTTGGCCCAGATGCGCGCGCAGTTCGGGCAGCTGCTGGGGTTTGTGGTTGCGGGGCTGCGGGGCGTGAGCCGTGCGGGAGGGGAGAGGGCGTGGGAGATGCTGGCTGAGAGGCTGGAGTGGGGTGTTAGTGTTAGTGGGGGGAGTGGTGGGGGGAGG